>NW_023331267.1:0-42645 GCF_011100685.1 Canis lupus familiaris
AATCGAATATAAACCAATCGAATTGAATCGAATATAATCGAATTGAATCGAAAAGAACAGAATAGAATTGAGAAAAATCGAATCGAAATAGAATCAAATTGAAAACATCGAACCGAATCGAATCTAAAATAATCAAATCAAAAAGAATCAAGTCGATTCGAATCAAAACTATTGAATCGAATCGAAAAAAATAGAATAAAGGGCAGCCCAGTGGCGCAGCGGTTTTTAGCGCTGCCTGCAGCAGGGTGTGATCCTGGAGACCCGGGATTGAGTCACACATCAGGCTCCCTGGATGGAGCTGCTTCTCCCTCTGCCTGTGTCTCTGCCTCTCTCTCTCTAGCTGTGTCTCTATGAATAACTAAAAAAATCTGTAAAAGAAATTTAAAAAAGGAAAAGAATCAAATCGAAAAGAATTGATTTGAAGCGAAAATAATCGAACCGAATCGAAGGATTCGAATCGAATTGAAAAGAATCGAATCGAATCGAAAGAATCAATCAAATCGAAAATAATCAAATCGAAAAGATTCGCATCCAATCGAACCGGAATAATAGAAATGAAGTGAATCGAAAATAATCGAATCGAATTGAAGAATCGAATCGAATTGAAAATAATCTAAACGAATCCAATAGAATCGAATCGAAAATAATCGAATCGAATCGAATCACGATCAAAAATAATCAAAACCCAATCGAACCGAATTGAATCTAAAATAATCGAATCGAACTGATTTGAATCGAAAATAATCGAATCGAATCGAACCAACTGATTCGAATATAATCGAATCGAAAATACTCGATTCGATCGAATGATTGAATCGAATACAAAAATAATCGAATCAAATCGAAAATTATCGAACCGAATCGAATTGAATTGAATCGAAAATAATCGATTCGAATCGAACCGAATTGAATCGAAAATAATCGATAGAATCAAATCGAAAATAATCGAATCGAATCGAAAAGAATTGAATCAATAAAAATAATGGAATCGAATCAAAAATAATCGAATCGAATCCAATCAAATAGAATAAGAAATAATCAATTGTATTGAATTGAATTGAAAATAATCGTATCGAATCAAAATAATCAAATCGAATCGAAAATAATCGAATCAAATGGAAAATAATCGCATCGAATCGAATTGAATCGAAAATAATCGGTTCGAATAAACCGAATCGAAAATAATCAATCGAATTGAATCAAAATAATCGAATCGAATCAAAAAATCGAATCAAATCTAGAATAATGGAATCAGGGATCCCTGGGTGGCGCAGCAGTTTTGGCGCCTGCCTTTGGCCCAGGGCGCAATCCTGGAGACCCTGGATCGAATCCCACATCGGGCTCCCGGTGCATAGAGCCTGCTTCTCCCTCTGCCTATGTCTCTGCCTCTCTCTCTCTGTGACTAGCATAAATAAATAAATAATTAATTAATCTAGTTTAAAAAAAATAAATAATGGAATCGAAAAGAATCGAATCGATTTAAATCGAAAAGAATCAAATCAATTCAAAAATAATCAAACCGAATTGAATCGAAAATAATCGAATCAAATGCAATCGAATCGAACTGAAAATAATCGAATCGAATAGAATTGAATAGAAAATAATCAAAATCGGGGATCCCTGGGTGGCGCAGCGGTTTAGCGCCTGCCTTTGGCCCAGGGCGTGATCTGGAGATCTGGGATTGAATCCCACGTTGGGCTCCCGGTGCATGGAGCCTGCTTCTCCCTCTGTCTGTGTCTCTGCCTCTCTCTCTCTGTGTGACTATGAAAACTAAATTTAAAAATTAAAAAAAGAAGAAAATCAAATCGAATTGAAAAGAATCGAATCAAATCGAATCGAAACTTAATCGAATCGAAAAGAATCGAATCGAATCAAAAATAATCAATCGAATAGAAAATAATCGAATCAAAACGAATATTGAATCAAAAAATATCGAATCGAACCGAAATTAATCAAATCGATTCGATTTTTTCAATTCGTTTTGCTTATTTTTGATTTTATTCGATTCCTTTCGATTTGATTCAATTCGATTTCGGTTCTTTTCTATTGGATTCGATTCTTTTCGATTCGCTTTCTTTGCGATGTCATTCGATTCAATTCTGTTCGATTCAATTCAATTTGATTTTTGATTTTTGTCGATTTGATTCGATTCTTTCGATTCGATTCGATTCTTTTCGATTCTATTCGATTTGATTCCATTTTTTCAATTCGTTGTAGATCTTTTGATTCGATTCAATTCGATTCTTTTCGATTAGATTCAATTCGATTGATTCTTTTTGATTCGATTTCAATAGATTCGATTCTTTTCTATTCGATTCGAATCAAATCTTTCGATTCAATTTGATTTGATTCGATTATTTGAATGAATCGAATTGAAAAGAATCGAATCGAATCAACTCGAAAAGAATCGAATCGAATGGAAAAGAATCGTTACGAATCCAAAAGAATCTAATTGAATCGAAAAAAATGGAGTGTCAAATCAAAAAGAATCGAATCAAATCGAAAAGAATCGAATCCATCAAATTGAATCAAAATAATCGATTCCCATCGAATCGAATCGAATCTAAGCCAATCGAATGAATCAAATATAATCGAATCGAATCGAATCGAAAAGAATCGAATCGAATGGAAAAGAATCGAATCGAAAAGAATCAAATCGAATCAAAAAATCAAATCGAATCTAAAATAACAGACTCGAAAAGAATCGAATTGATTCGAATCGAAAATAATCGAATCGAATCGAAAAGAATCAAATCAATTAAAAAATAATCAAACCGAATTGAACCGAAAATAATTGAATTGAATAGAATTGAGTAGAAAATAATCAAATTGGGGATCCCTGGGTGGCGCAGCAGTTTAGGAGCCTGCCTTTGGCCCAGGGCGTGATTCTGGAGATCTGGGATTGAATCCCACGTTGGGCTCCCGGTGCATGGAGCCTGCTTCTCCCTCTGCCTGTGTCTCTGCTCTCTCTCTCTCTGTGTGACTATCATAAATAAATTTAAAAATTAAAAAAAGAAAATAATCAAATCAAATTGAAAAGAATCGAATCAAATCGAATCGAAATTAATCGAATCGAAAAGAATCGAACAGAATCAAAAATAATCGAATCGAATAGAAAAGAATCGAATCGAATGGAATTGAATCAAAAATAATCGAATTGAATTGAAATTAATCGAATCGAATCGATCTTTTTCAATTGGTTTCGATTCTTTTTGTTGATTCGATTCCTTTCAATTTGATTCAATTCGATTCGATTCTTTTCTATTGGATTCGATTCTTTTCGATTCGCTTCTTTTCGATGTCATTTGATTCGATAATGTTCGATTCAATTCAATTTGATTCAATTTTTGTCGATTTGATTCGATTCTTTCGATTCGATTCTTTTCGATTGTATTAAATTCGATTCGATTTTTTCAATTCGTTTAGATTCTTTTTGATTTGATTCGATTCGATTCTTTTCGATTTGATTCGATTCGATTCTTTCAATTCGATTCGATTCGATTCTCTTCTATTCGATTCGAATCAAATCTTTTCGATTCAATTTGATTTGATTAGATTATTCGAATGAATCGAATCGAAAAGAATCGAATCGAATGGAAAAGAATCGTATCGAATCGAAAAAAATCGAGTCGAATCGAAAAGAATCGAATCAAATTGAAAAGAATCGAATCGAATCAAAAATAATCAAATAGAATCGAAAATAAACGAATCGAATCCATCGAATCGAATCGAAAATAATCGAATTGAATAAAAAATTATCGAATCGAATAAAAATTAATGGAATCGATTCGAATCGAATCTAAAATAATCGAATCTAATCAAATTGAATCGAATCGAATTGAAACGAATAGATTCAAAAATAATCGATTCACATCGAATTGAATCGAAAATAATGGAAAAGAAGAGAATTGAAAATAATCGAATCGAATCGAATTGAATTGAAAAGAATCGAATCGAATCAAAAATAATCAAATCAAATTGAAAATAATCGAATCGAATCTAAAATAATCAAATCGAAAAGAATCGAGGTGATACGAATAGAATAGAAAAGAATTGAATCGAATCGAATAGAATCAAATTGAAAATAATCGAATCGAATCGAATCGAATCAAATTGAATCGAAAATAATCAAATCGAAAAATAGAATCGAATCAAAAATAATCGAATCGAATTGAATTAAAAGTATTCAAATAGAATTGAAAAGAATTCATTATAATCAAATCGAATCGAATCGAATTGAAATGAAACTAATCGAATAGAATTGGATTGAAAATAATTGAATCAAATCGAATCGAATAAAAATAATCGATTCCCATCGAATCGAATCGAATATAAACCAATCGAATTGAATCGAATATAATCGAATTGAATCGAAAAGAACAGAATAGAATTGAGAAAAATCGAATCGAATAGAATCAAATTGAAAACAATCGAACCGAATCGAATCTAAAATAATCAAATCAAAAAGAATCAAGTCGATTCGAATCAAAAATATTGAATCGAATCGAAAAAAATAGAATAAAGGGCAGCCCCAGTGGCGCAGCGGTTTTAGCGCTGCCTGCAGCCCAGGGTGTGATCCTGGAGACCCGGGATTGAGTCACACATCAGGCTCCTGGATGGAGCCTGCTTCTCCCTCTGCCTGTGTCTCTGCCTCTCTCTCTCTAGCTGTGTCTCTATGAATAACTAAATAAAATCTGTAAAAGAAATTTAAAAAAGGAAAAGAATCAAATCGAAAAGAATTGATTTGAAGCGAAAATAATCGAACCGAATCGAAAGGATTCGAATCGAATTGAAAAGAATCGAATCGAATCGAAAATAATCAAATCGAAAATAATCAAATCGAAAAAGATTCGCATCCAATCGAACCGGAAATAATAGAAATGAAGTGAATCGAAAATAATCGAATCGAATTGAAGAATCGAATCGAATTGAAAATAATCTAAACGAATCCAATAGAATCGAATCGAAAATAATCGAATCGAATCGAATCAAATCGAAAATAATCAAACCCAATCGAACCGAATTGAATCTAAAATAATCGAATCGAACTGATTTGAATCGAAAATAATCGAATCGAATCGAACCAAACTGATTCGAATATAATCGAATCGAAAATACTCGATTCGAATCGAATTGAATCGAATACAAAATAATCGAATCAAATCGAAAATTATCGAACCGAATCGAATTGAATTGAATCGAAAATAATCGATTCGAATCGAACCGAATTGAATCGAAAATAATCGAATAGAATCAAATCGAAAATAATCGAATCGAATCGAAAAGAATTGAATCTAATAAAAAATAATGGAATCGAATCAAAAATAATCGAATCGAATCCAATCAAATAGAATAAGAAATAATCAAATTGTATTGAATTGAATTGAAAATAATCGTATCGAATCAAAATTAATCAAATCGAATCGAAAATAATCGAATCAAATGGAAAATAATCGCATCGAATCGAATTGAATCGAAAATAATCGGTTCGAATAGAACCGAATCGAAAATAATCCAATCGAATTGAATCAAAAATAATCGAATCGAATCAAAAAATCGAATCAAATCTAGAATAATGGAATCAGGGATCCCTGGGTGGCGCAGCAGTTTGGCGCCTGCCTTTGGCCCAGGGCGCAATCCTGGAGACCCTGGATCGAATCCCACATCGGGCTCCCGGTGCATAGAGCCTGCTTCTCCCTCTGCCTATGTCTCTGCCTCTCTCTCTCTGTGACTAGCATAAATAAATAAATAATTAATTAATCTAGTTTAAAAAAATAAAATAATGGAATCGAAAAGAATCGAATCGATTTAAATCGAAAAGAATCAAATCAATTCAAAAATAATCAAACCGAATTGAATCGAAAATAATCGAATCAAATGCAATCGAATCGAACTGAAAATAATCGAATCGAATAGAATTGAATAGAAAATAATCAAATCGGGGATCCCTGGGTGGCGCAGCGGTTTAGCGCCTGCCTTTGGCCCAGGGCGTGATTCTGGAGATCTGGGATTGAATCCCACGTTGGGCTCCCGGTGCATGGAGCCTGCTTCTCCCTCTGTCTGTGTCTCTGCCTCTCTCTCTCTCTGTGTGACTATGAAAACTAAATTTAAAAATTAAAAAAAAGAAAATCAAATCGAATTGAAAAGAATCGAATCAAATCGAATCGAAATTAATCGAATCGAAAAGAATCGAATCGAATCAAAAATAATCAAATCGAATAGAAAATAATCGAATCAAAACGAATTGAATCAAAATAATCGAATCGAACCGAAATTAATCAAATCGATTCGATTTTTCAATTCGTTTTGATTATTTTTGATTTTATTCGATTCCTTTCGATTTGATTCAATTCGATTCGGTTCTTTTCTATTGGATTCGATTCTTTTCGATTCGCTTCTTTTCGATGTCATTCGATTCAATTCTGTTCGATTCAATTCAATTTGATTTGATTTTTGTCGATTTGATTCGATTCTTTCGATTCGATTCGATTCTTTTCGATTCTATTCGATTTGATTCCATTTTTTTCAATTCGTTTAGATCTTTTTGATTCGATTCAATTCGATTCTTTTCGATTAGATTCAATTCGATTTGATTCTTTTTGATTCGATTCAATTAGATTCGATTCTTTTCTATTCGATTCGAATCAAATCTTTTCGATTCAATTTGATTTGATTCGATTATTTGAATGAATCGAATTGAAAAGAATCGAATCGAATCAAATCGAAAAGAATCGAATCGAATGGAAAAGAATCGTTACGAATCCAAAAGAATCTAATTGAATCGAAAAAAAATGGAGTCAAATCAAAAAGAATCGAATCAAATCGAAAAGAATCGAATCCCATCAAATTGAATCAAAAATAATCGATTCCCATCGAATCGAATCGAATCTAAGCCAATCGAATTGAATCAAATATAATCGAATCGAATCGAATCGAAAAGAATCGAATCGAATGGAAAAGAATCGAATCGAAAAGAATCAAATCGAATCAAAAAATCAAATCGAATCTAAAATAACAGACTCGAAAAGAATCGAATTGATTCGAATCGAAAATAATCGAATCGAATCGAAAAGAATCAAATCAATTAAAAAATAATCAAACCGAATTGAACCGAAAATAATTGAATTGAATAGAATTGAGTAGAAAATAATCAAATTGGGGATCCCTGGGTGGCGCAGCAGTTTAGAGCCTGCCTTTGGCCCAGGGCGTGATTCTGGAGATCTGGGATTGAATCCCACGTTGGGCTCCCGGTGCATGGAGCCTGCTTCTCCCTCTGCCTGTGTCTCTGCCTCTCTCTCTCTCTGTGTGACTATCATAAATAAATTTAAAAATTAAAAAAAGAAAATAATCAAATCAAATTGAAAAGAATCGAATCAAATCGAATCGAAATTAATCGAATCGAAAAGAATCGAACAGAATCAAAAATAATCGAATCGAATAGAAAAGAATCGAATCGAATGGAATTGAATCAAAAATAATCGAATTGAATTGAAATTAATCGAATCGAATCGATCTTTTTCAATTGGTTTCGATTCTTTTTGTTGATTCGATTCCTTTCAATTTGATTCAATTCGATTCGATTCTTTTCTATTGGATTCGCTTCTTTTCGATGTCATTTGATTCGATAATGTTCGATTCAATTCAATTTGATTCAATTTTTGTCGATTTGATTCGATTCTTTCGATTCGATTCTTTTCGATTGTATTAAATTCGATTCGATTTTTTCAATTCGTTTAGATTCTTTTTGATTTGATTCGATTCGATTCTTTTCGATTTGATTCGATTCGATTCTTTCAATTCGATTCGATTCGATTCTCTTCTATTCGATTCGAATCAAATCTTTTCGATTCAATTTGATTTGATTAGATTATTCGAATGAATCGAATCGAATCGAATGGAAAAGAATCGTATCGAATCGAAAAAAAATCGAGTCGAATCGAAAAGAATCGAATCAAATTGAAAAGAATCGAATCGAATCAAAAATAATCAAATAGAATCGAAAATAAACGAATCGAATCCATCGAATCGAATCGAAAATAATCGAATTGAATAAAAAATTATCGAATCGAATAAAAATTAATGGAATCGATTCGAATCGAATCTAAAATAATCGAATCTAATCAAATTGAATCGAATCGAATTGAAACGAATAGATTCAAAAATAATCGATTCACATCGAATTGAATCGAAAATAATGGAAAGAAGAGAATTGAAAATAATCGAATCGAATCGAATTGAATTGAAAAGAATCGAATCGAATCAAAAATAATCAAATCAAATTGAAAATAATCGAATCGAATCTAAAATAATCGAATCGAAAAGAATCGAGGTGATACGAATAGAATAGAAAAGAATTGAATCGAATCGAATAGAATCAAATTGAAAATAATCGAATCGAATCGAATCGAATCAAATTGAATCGAAAATAATCAAATCGAAAAAATAGAATCGAATCAAAAATAATCGAATCGAATTGAATTAAAAGTATTCAAATAGAATTGAAAAGAATTCATTATAATCAAATCGAATCGAATCGAATTGAAATGAAACTAATCGAATAGAATTGGATTGAAAATAATTGAATCAAATCGAATCGAATAAAAAATAATCGATTCCCATCGAATCGAATCGAATATAAACCAATCGAATTGAATCGAATATAATCGAATTGAATCGAAAAGAACAGAATAGAATTGAGAAAAATCGAATCGAATAGAATCAAATTGAAAACAATCGAACCGAATCGAATCTAAAATAATCAAATCAAAAAGAATCAAGTCGATTCGAATCAAAACTATTGAATCGAATCGAAAAAAATAGAATAAAGGGCAGCCCCAGTGGCGCAGCGGTTTAGCGCTGCCTGCAGCCCAGGGTGTGATCCTGGAGACCCGGGATTGAGTCACACATCAGGCTCCCTGGATGGAGCCTGCTTCTCCCTCTGCTTGTGTCTCTGCCTCTCTCTCTCTAGCTGTGTCTCTATGAATAACTAAATAAAATCTGTAAAAGAAATTTAAAAAAGGAAAAGAATCAAATCGAAAAGAATTGATTTGAAGCGAAAATAATCGAACCGAATCGAAAGGATTCGAATCGAATTGAAAAGAATCGAATCGAATCGAAAAGAATCAAATCGAAAATAATCAAATCGAAAAGATTCGCATCGAATCGAACCGGAAATAATAGAAATGAAGTGAATCGAAAATAATCGAATCGAATTGAAGAATCGAATCGAATTGAAAATAATCTAAACGAATCCAATAGAATCGAATCAAAAATAATCGAATCGAATCGAATCAAATCGAAAATAATCAAACCCAATCGAACCGAATTGAATCTAAAATAATCGAATCGAACTGATTTGAATCGAAAATAATCGAATCGAATCGAACCAAACTGATTCGAATATAATCGAATCGAAAATACTCGATTCGAATCGAATTGAATCGAATACAAAATAATCGAATCAAATCGAAAATTATCGAACCGAATCGAACCGAATTGAATCGAAAATAATCGAATAGAATCAAATCGAAAATAATCGAATCGAATCGAAAAGAATTGAATCTAATAAAAAATAATGGAATCGAATCAAAAATAATCGAATCGAATCCAATCAAATAGAATAAGAAATAATCAAATTGTATTGAATTGAATTGAAAATAATCGTATCGAATCAAAATTAATCAAATCGAATCGAAAATAATCGAATCAAATGGAAAATAATCGCATCGAATCGAATTGAATCGAAAATAATCGGTTCGAATAGAACCGAATCGAAAATAATCCAATCGAATTGAATCAAAAATAATCGAATCAAATCAAAAAATCGAATCAAATCTAGAATAATGGAATCAGGGATCCCTGGGTGGCGCAGCAGTTTGGCGCCTGCCTTTGGCCCAGGGCGCAATCCTGGAGACCCTGGATCGAATCCCACATCGGGCTCCCGGTGCATAGAGCCTGCTTCTCCCTCTGCCTATGTCTCTGCCTCTCTCTCTCTGTGACTAGCATAAATAAATAAATAATTAATTAATCTAGTTTAAAAAAAAAAAATAATGGAATCGAAAAGAATCGAATCGATTTAAATCGAAAAGAATCAAATCAATTCAAAAATAATCAAACCGAATTGAATCGAAAATAATCGAATCAAATGCAATCGAATCGAACTGAAAATAATCGAATCGAATAGAATTGAATAGAAAATAATCAAATCGGGGATCCCTGGGTGGCGCAGCGGTTTTAGCGCCTGCCTTTGGCCCAGGGCGTGATTCTGGAGATCTGGGATTGAATCCCACGTTGGGCTCCCGGTGCATGGAGCCTGCTTCTCCCTCTGTCTGTGTCTCTGCCTCTCTCTCTCTCTGTGTGACTATGAAAACTAAATTTAAAAATTAAAAAAAAGAAAATCAAATCGAATTGAAAAGAATCGAATCAAATCGAATCGAAATTAATCGAATCGAAAAGAATTGAATCGAATCAAAAATAATCAAATCGAATAGAAAATAATCGAATCAAAACGAATTGAATCAAAAATAATCGAATCGAACCGAAATTAATCAAATCGATTCGATTTTTCAATTCGTTTTGATTATTTTTGATTTTATTCGATTCCTTTCGATTTGATTCAATTCGATTCGGTTCTTTTCTATTGGATTCGATTCTTTTCGATTCGCTTCTTTTCGATGTCATTCGATTCAATTCTGTTCGATTCAATTCAATTTGATTTGATTTTTGTCGATTTGATTCGATTCTTTCGATTCGATTCGATTCTTTTCGATTCTATTCGATTTGATTCCATTTTTTTCAATTCGTTTAGATCTTTTTGATTCGATTCAATTCGATTCTTTTCGATTAGATTCAATTCGATTTGATTCTTTTTGATTCGATTCAATTAGATTCGATTCTTTTCTATTCGATTCGAATCAAATCTTTTCGATTCAATTTGATTTGATTCGATTATTTGAATGAATCGAATTGAAAAGAATCGAATCGAATCAAATCGAAAAGAATCGAATCCCATCAAATTGAATCAAAAATAATCGATTCCCATCGAATCGAATCGAATCTAAGCCAATCGAATTGAATCAAATATAATCGAATCGAATCGAATCGAAAAGAATCGAATCGAATGGAAAAGAATCGAATCGAAAAGAATCAAATCGAATCAAAAAATCAAATCGAATCTAAAATAACAGACTCGAAAAGAATCGAATTGATTCGAATCGAAAATAATCGAATCGAATCGAAAAGAATCAAATCAATTAAAAAATAATCAAACCGAATTGAACCGAAAATAATTGAATTGAATAGAATTGAGTAGAAAATAATCAAATTGGGGATCCCTGGGTGGCGCAGCAGTTTAGAGCCTGCCTTTGGCCCAGGGCGTGATTCTGGAGATCTGGGATTGAATCCCACGTTGGGCTCCCGGTGCATGGAGCCTGCTTCTCCCTCTGCCTGTGTCTCTGCCTCTCTCTCTCTCTGTGTGACTATCATAAATAAATTTAAAAATGAAAAAAAGAAAATAATCAAATCAAATTGAAAAGAATCGAATCAAATCGAATCGAAATTAATCGAATCGAAAAGAATCGAACAGAATCAAAAATAATCGAATCGAATAGAAAAGAATCGAATCGAATGGAATTGAATCAAAAATAATCGAATTGAATTGAAATTAATCGAATCGAATCGATCTTTTTCAATTGGTTTCGATTCTTTTTGTTGATTCGATTCCTTTCAATTTGATTCAATTCGATTCGATTCTTTTCTATTGGATTCGCTTCTTTTCGATGTCATTTGATTCGATAATGTTCGATTCAATTCAATTTGATTCAATTTTTGTCGATTTGATTCGATTCTTTCGATTCGATTCTTTTCGATTGTATTAAATTCGATTCGATTTTTTCAATTCGTTTAGATTCTTTTTGATTTGATTCGATTCGATTCTTTTCGATTTGATTCGATTCGATTCTTTCAATTCGATTCGATTCGATTCGATTCTCTTCGATTCGAATCAAATCTTTTCGATTCAATTTGATTTGATTAGATTATTCGAATGAATCGAATCGAAAAGAATCGAATCGAATGGAAAAGAATCGTATCGAATCGAAAAAAATCGAGTCGAATCGAAAAGAATCGAATCAAATTGAAAAGAATCGAATCGAATCAAAAATAATCAAATAGAATCGAAAATAAACGAATCGAATCCATCGAATCGAATCGAAAATAATCGAATTGAATAAAAAATTATCGAATCGAATAAAAATTAATGGAATCGATTCGAATCGAATCTAAAATAATCGAATCTAATCAAATTGAATCGAATCGAATTGAAACGAATAGATTAAAAAATAATCGATTCACATCGAATTGAATCGAAAATAATGGAAAAGAAGAGAATTGAAAATAATCGAATCGAATCGAATTGAATTGAAAAGAATCGAATCGAATCAAAAATAATTCAAATCAAATTGAAAATAATCGAATCGAATCTAAAATAATCGAATCGAAAAGAATCGAGGTGATACGAATAGAATAGAAAAGAATTGAATCGAATCGAATAGAATCAAATTGAAAATAATCGAATCGAATCGAATCGAATCAAATTGAATCGAAAATAATCAAATCGAAAAAATAGAATCGAATCAAAAATAATCGAATCGAATTGAATTAAAAGTATTCAAATAGAATTGAAAAGAATTCATTATAATCAAATCGAATCGAATCGAATTGAAATGAAACTAATCGAATAGAATTGGATTGAAAATAATTGAATCAAATCGAATCGAATAAAAAATAATCGATTCCAATCGAATCGAATCGAATATAAACCAATCGAATTGAATCGAATATAATCGAATTGAATCGAAAAGAACAGAATAGAATTGAGAAAAATCGAATCGAATCGAATCAAATTGAAAACAATCGAACCGAATCGAATCTAAATAATCAAATCAAAAAGAATCAAGTCGATTCGAATCAAAACTATTGAATCGAATCGAAAAAAAAATAGAATAAAGGGCAGCCCCAGTGGCGCAGCGGTTTAGCGCTGCCTGCAGCCCAGGGTGTGATCCTGGAGACCCGGGATTGAGTCACACATCAGGCTCCCTGGATGGAGCCTGCTTCTCCCTCTGCCTGTGTCTCTGCCTCTCTCTCTCTAGCTGTGTCTCTATGAATAACTAAATAAAATCTGTAAAAGAAATTTAAAAAGGAAAAGAATCAAATCGAAAGAATTGATTTGAAGCGAAAATAATCGAACCGAATCGAAAGGATTCGAATCGAATTGAAAAGAATCGAATCGAATCGAAAAGAATCAAATCGAAAATAATCAAATCGAAAAGATTCGCATCCAATCGAACCGGAAATAATAGAAATGAAGTGAATCGAAAATAATCGAATCGAATTGAAGATCGAATCGAATTGAAAATAATCTAAACGAATCCAATAGAATCGAATCGAAAATAATCGAATCGAATCGAATCAAATCGAAAATAATCAAACCCAATCGAACCGAATTGAATCTAAAATAATCGAATCGAACTGATTTGAATCGAAAATAATCGAATCGAATCGAACCAAACTGATTCGAATATAATCGAATCGAAAATACTCGATTCGAATCGAATTGAATCGAATACAAAATAATCGAATCAAATCGAAAATTATCGAACCGAATCGAATTGAATTGAATCGAAAATAATCGATTCGAATCGAACCGAATTGAATCGAAAAATACATCGAAATAGAATCAAATCGAAAATAATCGAATCGAATCGAAAAGAATTGAATCTAATAAAAAATAATGGAATCGAATAAAAAATAATCGAATCGAATCCAATCAAATAGAATAAGAAATAATCAAATTGTATTGAATTGAATTGAAAATAATCGTATCGAATCAAAATTAATCAAATCGAATCGAAAATAATCGAATCAAATGGAAAATAATCGCATCGAATCGAATTGAATCGAAAATAATCGGTTCGAATAGAACCGAATCGAAAATAATCCAATCGAATTGAATCAAAAATAATCGAATCGAATCAAAAAATCGAATCAAATCTAGAATAATGGAATCAGGGATCCCTGGGTGGCGCAGCAGTTTGGCGCCTGCCTTTGGCCCAGGGCGCAATCCTGGAGACCCTGGATCGAATCCCACATCGGGCTCCCGGTGCATAGAGCCTGCTTCTCCCTCTGCCTATGTCTCTGCCTCTCTCTCTCTGTGACTAGCATAAATAAATAAATAATTAATTAATCTAGTTTAAAAAAAATAAAATAATGGAATCGAAAAGAATCGAATCGATTTAAATCGAAAGAATCAAATCAATTCAAAAATAATCAAACCGAATTGAATCGAAAATAATCGAATCAAATGCAATCGAATCGAACTGAAAATAATCGAATCGAATAGAATTGAATAGAAAATAATCAAATCGGGGATCCCTGGGTGGCGCAGCGGTTTAGCGCCTGCCTTTGGCCAGGGCGTGATTCTGGAGATCTGGGATTGAATCCCACGTTGGGCTCCCGGTGCATGGAGCCTGCTTCTCCCTCTGTCTGTGTCTCTGCCTCTCTCTCTCTCTGTGTGACTATGAAAACTAAATTTAAAAATTAAAAAAAAGAAAATCAAATCGAATTGAAAGAATCGAATCAAATCGAATCGAAATTAATCGAATCGAAAAGAATTGAATCGAATCAAAAATAATCAAATCGAATAGAAAATAATCGAATCAAAACGAATTGAATCAAAAATAATCGAATCGAACCGAAATTAATCAAATCGATTCGATTTTTCAATTCGTTTTTGATTATTTTTGATTTTATTCGATTCCTTTCGATTTGATTCAATTCGATTCGGTTCTTTTCTATTGGATTCGATTCTTTTCGATTCGCTTCTTTTCGATGTCATTCGATTCAATTCTGTTCGATTCAATTCAATTTGATTTGATTTTTGTCGATTTGATTCGATTCTTTCGATTCGATTCGATTCTTTTCGATTCTATTCGATTTGATTCCATTTTTTTCAATTCGTTTAGATCTTTTTTGATTCGATTCAATTCGATTCTTTTCGATTAGATTCAATTCGATTTGATTCTTTTTGATTCGATTCAATTAGATTCGATTCTTTTCTATTCGATTCGAATCAAATCTTTTCGATTCAATTTGATTTGATTCGATTATTTGAATGAATCGAATTGAAAAGAATCGAATCGAATCAAATCGAAAAGAATCGAATCGAATGGAAAAGAATCGTTACGAATCCAAAAGAATCGAATCGAATCGAAAAAAAATGGAGTCAAATCAAAAAGAATCGAATCAAATCGAAAAGAATCGAATCCCATCAAATTGAATCAAAAATAATCGATTCCCATCGAATCGAATCGAATCTAAGCAATCGAATTGAATCAAATATAATCGAATCGAATCGAATCGAAAGAATCGAATCGAATGGAAAAGAATCGAATCGAAAAGAATCAAATCGAATCAAAAAATCAATCGAATCTAAAATAACAGACTCGAAAAGAATCGAATTGATTCGAATCGAAAATAATCGAATCGAATCGAAAAGAATCAAATCAATTAAAAAATAATCAAACCGAATTGAACCGAAATAATTGAATTGAATAGAATTGAGTAGAAAATAATCAAATTGGGGATCCCTGGGTGGCGCAGCAGTTTAGAGCCTGCCTTTGGCCCAGGGCGTGATTCTGGAGATCTGGGATTGAATCCCACGTTGGGCTCCCCGGTGCATGGAGCCTGCTTCTCCCTCTGCCTGTGTCTCTGCCTCTCTCTCTCTCTGTGTGACTATCATAAATAAATTTAAAAATTAAAAAAAGAAAATAATCAAATCAAATTGAAAAGAATCGAATCAAATCGAATCGAAATTAATCGAATCGAAAAGAATCGAACAGAATCAAAATAATCGAATCGAATAGAAAAGAATCGAATCGAATGGAATTGAATCAAAAATAATCGAATTGAATTGAAATTAATCGAATCGAATCGATCTTTTTCAATTGGTTTCGATTCTTTTTGTTGATTCGATTCCTTTCAATTTGATTCAATTCGATTCGATTCTTTTCTATTGGATTCGATTCTTTTCGATTCGCTTCTTTTCGATGTCATTTGATTCGATAATGTTCGATTCAATTCAATTTGATTCAATTTTTGTCGATTTGATTCGATTCTTTCGATTCGATTCTTTTCGATTGTATTAAATTCGATTCGATTTTTTCAATTCGTTTAGATTCTTTTTGATTTGATTCGATTCGATTCTTTTCGATTTGATTCGATTCGATTCTTTCAATTCGATTCGATTCGATTCTCTTCTATTCGATTCGAATCAAATCTTTTCGATTCAATTTGATTTGATTAGATTATTCGAATGAATCGAATCGAAAAGAATCGAATCGAATGGAAAAGAATCGTATCGAATCGAAAAAAATCGAGTCGAATCGAAAAGAATCGAATCAAATTGAAAAGAATCGAATCGAATCAAAAATAATCAAATAGAATCGAAAATAAA
This sequence comes from Canis lupus familiaris, assembly GCF_011100685.1. NCBI lineage: Eukaryota > Metazoa > Chordata > Mammalia > Carnivora > Canidae > Canis > Canis lupus. The sequence continues at coordinate 16,511 of NW_023331267.1, forward strand.
CGAATCGAATCCATCGAATCGAATCGAAAATAATCGAATTGAATAAAAAATTATCGAATCGAATAAAAATTAATGGAATCGATTCGAATCGAATCTAAAATAATCGAATCTAATCAATTGAATCGAATCGAATTGAAACGAATAGATTCAAAAATAATCGATTCACATCGAATTGAATCGAAAATAATGGAAAAGAAGAGAATTGAAAATAATCGAATCGAATCGAATTGAATTGAAAAGAATCGAATCGAATCAAAATAATCAAATCAAATTGAAAATAATCGAATCGAATCTAAAATAATCGAATCGAAAAGAATCGAGGTGATACGAATAGAATAGAAAAGAATTGAATCGAATCGAATAGAATCAAATTGAAAATAATCGAATCGAATCGAATCGAATCAAATTGAATCGAAAATAATCAAATCGAAAAAATAGAATCGAATCAAAAATAATCGAATCGAATTGAATTAAAAGTATTCAAATAGAATTGAAAAGAATTCATTATAATCAAATCGAATCGAATCGAATTGAAATGAAACTAATCGAATAGAATTGGATTGAAAATAATTGAATCAAATCGAATCGAATAAAAAATAATCGATTCCCATCGAATCGAATCGAATATAAACCAATCGAATTGAATCGAATATAATCGAATTGAATCGAAAAGAACAGAATAGAATTGAGAAAAATCGAATCGAATAGAATCAAATTGAAAACAATCGAACCGAATCGAATCTAAAATAATCAAATCAAAAAGAATCAAGTCGATTCGAATCAAAACTATTGAATCGAATCGAAAAAAAATAGAATAAAGGGCAGCCCCAGTGGCGCAGCGGTTTTTTTTAGCGCTGCCTGCAGCCCAGGGTGTGATCCTGGAGACCCGGGATTGAGTCACACATCAGGCTCCCTGGATGGAGCCTGCTTCTCCCTCTGCCTGTGTCTCTGCCTCTCTCTCTCTAGCTGTGTCTCTATGAATAACTAAATAAAATCTGTAAAGAAATTTAAAAAAGGAAAAGAATCAAATCGAAAAGAATTGATTTGAAGCGAAAATAATCGAACCGAATCGAAAGGATTCGAATCGAATTGAAAAGAATCGAATCGAATCGAAAATAATCAAATCGAAAATAATCAAATCGAAAAGATTCGCATCCAATCGAACCGGAAATAATAGAAATGAAGTGAATCGAAAATAATCGAATCGAATTGAAGAATCGAATCGAATTGAAAATAATCTAAACGAATCCAATAGAATCGAATCGAAAATAATCGAATCGAATCGAATCAAATCGAAAATAATCAAACCCAATCGAACCGAATTGAATCTAAAATAATCGAATCGAACTGATTTGAATCGAAAATAATCGAATCGAATCGAACCAAACTGATTCGAATATAATCGAATCGAAAATACTCGATTCGAATCGAATTGAATCGAATACAAAATAATCGAATCAAATCGAAAATTATCGAACCGAATCGAATTGAATTGAATCGAAAATAATCGATTCGAATCGAACCGAATTGAATCGAAATAATCGAATAGAATCAAATCGAAAATAATCGAATCGAATCGAAAAGAATTGAATCTAATAAAAAATAATGGAATCGAATCAAAAATAATCGAATCGAATCCAATCAAATAGAATAAGAAATAATCAAATTGTATTGAATTGAATTGAAAATAATCGTATCGAATCAAAATTAATCAAATCGAATCGAAAATAATCGAATCAAATGGAAAATAATCGCATCGAATCGAATTGAATCGAAAATAATCGGTTCGAATAGAACCGAATCGAAAATAATCCAATCGAATTGAATCAAAATAATCGAATCGAATCAAAAAATCGAATCAAATCTAGAATAATGGAATCAGGGATCCCTGGGTGGCGCAGCAGTTTGGCGCCTGCCTTTGGCCCAGGGCGCAATCCTGGAGACCCTGGATCGAATCCCACATCGGGCTCCCGGTGCATAGAGCCTGCTTCTCCCTCTGCACTATGTCTCTGCCTCTCTCTCTCTGTGACTAGCATAAATAAATAAATAATAATTAATCTAGTTTAAAAAAAATAAAATAATGGAATCGAAAAGAATCGAATCGATTTAAATCGAAAAGAATCAAATCAATTCAAAAATAATCAAACCGAATTGAATCGAAAATAATCGAATCAAATGCAATCGAATCGAACTGAAAATAATCGAATCGAATAGAATTGAATAGAAAATAATCAAATCGGGGATCCCTGGGTGGCGCAGCGGTTTAGCGCCTGCCTTTTGGCCCAGGGCGTGATTCTGGAGATCTGGGATTGAATCCCACGTTGGGCTCCCGGTGCATGGAGCCTGCTTCTCCCTCTGTCTGTGTCTCTGCCTCTCTCTCTCTCTGTGTGACTATGAAAACTAAATTTAAAAATTAAAAAAAGAAAATCAAATCGAATTGAAAAGAATCGAATCAAATCGAATCGAAATTAATCGAATCGAAAAGAATCGAATCGAATCAAAAATAATCAAATCGAATAGAAATAATCGAATCAAAACGAATTGAATCAAAAATAATCGAATCGAACCGAAATTAATCAAATCGATTCGATTTTTCAATTCGTTTTGATTATTTTTGATTTTATTCGATTCCTTTCGATTTGATTCAATTCGATTCGGTTCTTTTCTATTGGATTCGATTCTTTTCGATTCGCTTCTTTTCGATGTCATTCGATTCAATTCTGTTCGATTCAATTCAATTTGATTTGATTTTTGTCGATTTGATTCGATTCTTTCGATTCGATTCGATTCTTTTCGATTCTATTCGATTTGATTCCATTTTTTTCAATTCGTTTAGATCTTTTTGATTCGATTCAATTCGATTCTTTTCGATTAGATTCAATTCGATTTGATTCTTTTTGATTCGATTCAATTAGATTCGATTCTTTTCTATTCGATTCGAATCAAATCTTTTCGATTCAATTTGATTTGATTCGATTATTTGAATGAATCGAATTGAAAAGAATCGAATCGAATCAAATCGAAAAGAATCGAATCGAATGGAAAAGAATCGTTACGAATCCAAAAGAATCTAATTGAATCGAAAAAATGGAGTCAAATCAAAAAGAATCGAATCAAATCGAAAAGAATCGAATCCCATCAAATTGAATCAAAAATAATCGATTCCCATCGAATCGAATCGAATCTAAGCCAATCGAATTGAATCAAATATAATCGAATCGAATCGAATCGAAAAGAATCGAATCGAATGGAAAAGAATCGAATCGAAAAGAATCAAATCGAATCAAAAAATCAAATCGAATCTAAAATAACAGACTCGAAAAGAATCGAATTGATTCGAATCGAAAATAATCGAATCGAATCGAAAAGAATCAAATCAATTAAAAAATAATCAAACCGAATTGAACCGAAAATAATTGAATTGAATAGAATTGAGTTAGAAATAATCAAATTGGGGATCCCTGGGTGGCGCAGCAGTTTAGAGCCTGCCTTTGGCCCAGGGCCGTGATTCTGGAGATCTGGATGGAATCCCACGTTGGGCTCCCCGGTGCATGGAGCCTGCTTCTCCCTCTGCCTGTGTCCTCTGCCTCTCTCTCTCTCTGTGTGACTATCATAAATAAATTTAAAAATTAAAAAAGAAAATAATCAAATCAAATTGAAAAGAATCGAATCAAATCGAATCGAAATTAATCGAATCGAAAAGAATCGAACAGAATCAAAAATAATCGAATCGAATAGAAAAGAATCGAATCGAATGGAATTGAATCAAAAATAATCGAATTGAATTGAAATTAATCGAATCGAATCGATCTTTTTCAATTGGTTTCGATTCTTTTTGTTGATTCGATTCCTTTCAATTTGATTCAATTCGATTCGATTCTTTTCTATTGGATTCGCTTCTTTTCGATGTCATTTGATTCGATAATGTTCGATTCAATTCAATTTGATTCAATTTTTGTCGATTTGATTCGATTCTTTCGATTCGATTCTTTTCGATTGTATTAAATTCGATTCGATTTTTTCAATTCGTTTAGATTCTTTTTGATTTGATTCGATTCGATTCTTTTCGATTTGATTCGATTCGATTCTTTCAATTCGATTCGATTCGATTCTCTTCTATTCGATTCGAATCAAATCTTTCGATTCAATTTGATTTGATTAGATTATTCGAATGAATCGAATCGAATCGAATGGAAAAGAATCGTATCGAATCGAAAAAAATCGAGTCGAATCGAAAAAGAATCGAATCAAATTGAAAAGAATCGAATCGAATCAAAAATAATCAAATAGAATCGAAATAAACGAATCGAATCCATCGAATCGAATCGAAAATAATCGAATTGAATAAAAAATTATCGAATCGAATAAAAATTAATGGAATCGATTCGAATCGAATCTAAAATAATCGAATCTAATCAAATTGAATCGAATCGAATTGAAACGAATAGATTCAAAAATAATCGATTCACATCGAATTGAATCGAAAATAATGGAAAAGAAGAGAATTGAAAATAATCGAATCGAATCGAATTGAATTGAAAAGAATCGAATCGAATCAAAAATAATCAAATCAAATTGAAAATAATCGAATCGAATCTAAAATAATCGAATCGAAAAGAATCGAGGTGATACGAATAGAATAGAAAAGAATTGAATCGAATCGAATAGAATCAAATTGAAAATAATCGAATCGAATCGAATCGAATCAAATTGAATCGAAAATAATCAAATCGAAAAAATAGAATCGAATCAAAAATAATCGAATCGAATTGAATTAAAAGTATTCAAATAGAATTGAAAAGAATTCATTATAATCAAATCGAATCGAATCGAATTGAAATGAAACTAATCGAATAGAATTGGATTGATAGAATTGAATCAAATCGAATCGAATAAAAAATAATCGATTCCCATCGAATCGAATCGAATATAAACCAATCGAATTGAATCGAATATAATCGAATTGAATCGAAAAGAACAGAATAGAATTGAGAAAAATCGAATCGAATAGAATCAAATTGAAAACAATCGAACCGAATCGAATCTAAAATAATCAAATCAAAAAGAATCAAGTCGATTCGAATCAAAACTATTGAATCGAATCGAAAAAATAGAATAAAGGGCAGCCCCAGTGGCGCAGCGGTTTAGCGCTGCCTGCAGCCCAGGGTGTGATCCTGGAGACCCGGGATTGAGTCACACATCAGGCTCCCTGGATGGAGCCTGCTTCTCCCTCTGCCTTGTGTCTCTGCCTCTCTCTCTCTAGCTGTGTCTCTATGAATAACTAAATAAAATCTGTAAAAGAAATTTAAAAAAGGAAAAGAATCAAATCGAAAAGAATTGATTTGAAGCGAAAATAATCGAACCGAATCGAAAGGATTCGAATCGAATTGAAAAGAATCGAATCGAATCGAAAAGAATCAAATCGAAAATAATCAAATCGAAAAGATTCGCATCCAATCGAACCGGAAATAATAGAAATGAAGTGAATCGAAAATAATCGAATCGAATTGAAGAATCGAATCGAATTGAAAATAATCTAAACGAATCCAATAGAATCGAATCAAAAATAATCGAATCGAATCGAATCAAATCGAAAATAATCAAACCCAATCGAACCGAATTGAATCTAAAATAATCGAATCGAACTGATTTGAATCGAAAATAATCGAATCGAATCGAACCAAACTGATTCGAATATAATCGAATCGAAAATACTCGATTCGAATCGAATTGAATCGAATACAAAAATAATCGAATCAAATCGAAATTATCGAACCGAATCCGAACCGAATTGAATCGAAAATAATCGAATAGAATCAAATCGAAAATAATCGAATCGAATCGAAAAGAATTGAATCTAATAAAAAATAATGGAATCGAATCAAAAATAATCGAATCGAATCCAATCAAATAGAATAAGAAATAATCAATTGTATTGAATTGAATTGAAAATAATCGTATCGAATCAAAATTAATCAAATCGAATCGAAAATAATCGAATCAAATGGAAAATAATCGCATCGAATCGAATTGAATCGAAAATAATCGGTTCGAATAGAACCGAATCGAAAATAATCCAATCGAATTGAATCAAAAATAATCGAATCAATCAAAAAATCGAATCAAATCTAGAATAATGGAATCAGGGATCCCTGGGTGGCGCAGCAGTTTGGCGCCTGCCTTTGGCCCAGGGCGCAATCCTGGAGACCCTGGATCGAATCCCACATCGGGCTCCCGGTGCATAGAGCCTGCTTCTCCCTCTGCCTATGTCTCTGCCTCTCTCTCTCTGTGACTAGCATAAATAAATAAATAATTAATTAATCTAGTTTAAAAAAAATAAAATAATGGAATCGAAAAGAATCGAATCGATTTTAAATCGAAAAGAATCAAATCAATTCAAAAATAATCAAACCGAATTGAATCGAAAATAATCGAATCAAATGCAATCGAATCGAACTGAAAATAATCGAATCGAATAGAATTGAATAGAAAATAATCAAATCGGGGATCCCTGGGTGGCGCAGCGGTTTAGCGCCTGCCTTTGGGCCCAGGGCGTGATTCTGGAGATCTGGGATTGAATCCCACGTTGGGCTCCCGGTGCATGGAGCCTGCTTCTCCCTCTGTCTGTGTCTCTGCCTCTCTCTCTCTCTGTGTGACTATGAAACTAAATTTAAAAATTAAAAAAAAGAAAATCAAATCGAATTGAAAAGAATCGAATCAAATCGAATCGAAATTAATCGAATCGAAAAGAATTCGAATCGAATCAAAATAATCAAATCGAATAGAAAATAATCGAATCAAAACGAATTGAATCAAAAATAATCGAATCGAACCGAAATTAATCAAATCGATTCGATTTTTCAATTCGTTTTGATTATTTTTGATTTTATTCGATTCCTTTCGATTTGATTCAATTCGATTCGGTTCTTTTCTATTGGATTCGATTCTTTTCGATTCGCTTCTTTTCGATGTCATTCGATTCAATTCTGTTCGATTCAATTCAATTTGATTTGATTTTTGTCGATTTGATTCGATTCTTTCGATTCGATTCGATTCTTTTCGATTCTATTCGATTTGATTCCATTTTTTCAATTCGTTTAGATCTTTTTGATTCGATTCAATTCGATTCTTTTCGATTAGATTCAATTCGATTTGATTCTTTTTGATTCGATTCAATTAGATTCGATTCTTTTCTATTCGATTCGAATCAAATCTTTTCGATTCAATTTGATTTGATTCGATTATTTGAATGAATCGAATTGAAAAGAATCGAATCGAATCAAATCGAAAAGAATCGAATCGAATGGAAAAGAATCGTTACGAATCCAAAAGAATCTAATTGAATCGAAAAAAATGGAGTCAAATCAAAAAGAATCGAATCAAATCGAAAAGAATCGAATCCCATCAAATTGAATCAAAAATAATCGATTCCCATCGAATCGAATCGAATCTAAGCCAATCGAATTGAATCAAATATAATCGAATCGAATCGAAAAGAATCGAATCGAATGGAAAAGAATCGAATCGAAAAGAATCAAATCGAATCAAAAAATCAAATCGAATCTAAAATAACAGACTCGAAAAGAATCGAATTGATTCGAATCGAAAATAATCGAATCGAATCGAAAAGAATCAAATCAATTAAAAAATAATCAAACCGAATTGAAACCGAAAATAATTGAATTGAATAGAATTGAGTAGAAAATAATCAAATTGGGGATCCCTGGGTGGCGCAGCAGTTTAGAGCCTGCCTTTGGCCCAGGGCGTGATTCTGGAGATCTGGGATTGAATCCCACGTTGGGCTCCCGGTGCATGGAGCCTGCTTCTCCCTCTGCCTGTGTCTCTGCCTCTCTCTCTCTCTGTGTGACTATCATAAATAAATTTAAAAATTAAAAAAAGAAAATAATCAAATCAAATTGAAAAGAATCGAATCAAATCGAATCGAAATTAATCGAATCGAAAAGAATCGAACAGAATCAAAAATAATCGAATCGAATAGAAAAGAATCGAATCGAATGGAATTGAATCAAAAATAATCGAATTGAATTGAAATTAATCGAATCGAATCGATCTTTTTCAATTGGTTTCGATTCTTTTTGTTGATTCGATTCCTTTCAATTTGATTCAATTCGATTCGATTCTTTTCTATTGGATTCGATTCTTTTCGATTCGCTTCTTTTCGATGTCATTTGATTCGATAATGTTCGATTCAATTCAATTTGATTCAATTTTTGTCGATTTGATTCGATTCTTTCGATTCGATTCTTTTCGATTGTATTAAATTCGATTCGATTTTTTCAATTCGTTTAGATTCTTTTTGATTTGATTCGATTCGATTCTTTTCGATTTGATTCGATTCGATTCTTTCAATTCGATTCGATTCGATTCTCTCTTCGATTCGAATCAAATCTTTTCGATTCAATTTGATTTGATTAGATTATTCGAATGAATCGAATCGAAAAGAATCGAATCGAATGGAAAAGAATCGTATCGAATCGAAAAAAATCGAGTCGAATCGAAAAGAATCGAATCAAATTGAAAAGAATCGAATCGAATCAAAAATAATCAAATAGAATCGAAAATAAACGAATCGAATCCATCGAATCGAATCGAAAATAATCGAATTGAATAAAAAATTATCGAATCGAATAAAAATTAATGGAATCGATTCGAATCGAATCTAAAATAATCGAATCTAATCAAATTGAATCGAATCGAATTGAAACGAATAGATTCAAAAATAATCGATTCACATCGAATTGAATCGAAAATAATGGAAAAGAAGAATAATGATCGAATAATCGAATTGAATTGAAAAGAATCGAATCGAATCAAAAATAATCAAATCAAATTGAAAATAATCGAATCGAATCTAAAATAATCGAATCGAAAAGAATCGAGGTGATACGAATAGAATAGAAAAGAATTGAATCGAATCGAATAGAATCAAATTGAAAATAATCGAATCGAATCGAATCGAATCAAATTGAATCGAAAATACAATCGAAAAATAGAATCGAATCAAAAATAATCGAATCGAATTGAATTAAAAGTATTCAAATAGAATTGAAAAGAATTCATTATAATAATCAATCGAATCGATCGAATTGAAATGAACTAATCGAATAGAATTGGATTGAAAATAGAATCAAAGATCGAATAAAATAAATCTTCCAATCGAATCGAATCGAATATAAACCAATCGAATTGAATCGAATATAATCGAATTGAATCGAAAAGACAGAATAGAATTGAGAAAAATCGAATCGAATAGAATCAAATTGAAAACAATCGAACCGAATCGAATCTAAAATAATCAAATCAAAAGAATCAAGTCGATTCGAATCAAAACTATTGAATCGAATCGAAAAAAATAGAATAAAAGGGCAGCCCCAGTGGCGCAGCGGTTTAGCTCTGCCTGCAGCCCCGGTGTGATCCTGGAGACCCGGGATTGAGTCACACATCAGGCTCCCTGGATGGAGCCTGCTTCTCCCTCTGCCTGTGTCTCTGCCTCTCTCTCTCTAGCTGTGTCTCTATGAATAACTAAATAAATCTGTAAAAGAAATTTAAAAAGGAAAAGAATCAAATCGAAAAGAATTGATTTGAAGCGAAAAAAATCGAAACAATCGAAAGGATTCGAATCGAATGAAAAGAATCGAATCGAATCGAAAAGAATCAAATCGAAAAAATCAAATCGAAAAGATTCGCATCCAATCGAACCGAAATAATAGAAATGAGTGAATCGCAAAATAATCGAATCGAATTGAAGAATCGAATCGAATTGAAAATAATCTAAGATCCAATAAGAATCGAATCGAAAATAATCGAATCGAATCGAATCAATCGAAAATAATCAAACCCAATCGAACCGAATTGAATCTAAAATAATCGAATCGAACTGATTTGAATCGAAAAATCGAAATCGAATCGAACCAAACTGATTCGAATATATCGAATCGAAAATACTCGATTCGAATCGAATTGAATCGAATACAAATAATCGAATCAAATCGAAAATTATCGACCGAATCGAATTGAATTGAATCGAAAATAATCGATTTCGAATCGAACCGAATTGAATCGAAAATAATCGAATAGAATCAAATCGAAAATAATCGAATCGAATCGAAAAGAATTGAATCTAATAAAAAATAATGGAATCGAATCAAAAAATCGAATCGAATCCAATCAAATAGAATAAGATAATCAAATTGTATTGAATTGAATTGAAATAATCGTATCGAATCAAATTAATCAATCGAATCGAAAATAATCGAATCAAAAAAATACGAATCGAATGAATCGAAAATAATCGAATAGAACCGAATCGAAAATAATCCCTCGAATTGAATCAAAATAATCGAATCGAATCAAAAAATCGAATCAAATCTAGAATAATGGAATCAGGGATCCCTGGGTGGCGCAGCAGTTTGGCGCCTGCCTTTGGCCCAGGGCGCAATCCTGGAGACCCTGGATCGAATCCCACATCGGGCTCCCGGTGCATAGAGCCTGCTTCTCCCTCTGCCTATGTCTCTGCCTCTCTCTCTCTGTGACTAGCATAAATAAATAAATAATTAATTAATCTAGTTTAAAAAAATAAAATAATGGAATCGAAAAGAATCGAATCGATTTAAATCGAAAAGAATCAAATCAATTCAAAAATAATCAAACCGAATTGAATCGAAAATAATCGAATCAAATGCAATCGAATCGAACTGAAAATAATCGAATCGAATAGAATTGAATAGAAAATAATCAAATCGGGGATCCCTGGGTGGCGCAGCGGTTTAGCGCCTGCCTTTGGCCCAGGGCGTGATTCTGGAGATCTGGGATTGAATCCCACGTTGGGCTCCCGGTGCATGGAGCCTGCTTCTCCCTCTGTCTGTGTCTCTGCCTCTCTCTCTCTCTGTGTGACTATGAAAACTAAATTTAAAAATTAAAAAAAAAGAAAATCAAATCGAATTGAAAAAATCGAATCAAATCGAATCGAAATTAATCGAATCGAAAAGAATCGAATCGAATCAAAAATAATCAAATCGAATAGAAAATAATCGAATCAAAACGAATTGAATCAAAAAATAATCGAATCGAACCGAAATTAATCAAATCGATTCGATTTTTCAATTCGTTTTGATTATTTTTGATTTTATTCGATTCCTTTCGATTTGATTCAATTCGATTCGGTTCTTTTCTATTGGATTCGATTCTTTTCGATTCGCTTCTTTTCGATGTCATTCGATTCAATTCTGTTCGATTCAATTCAATTTGATTTGATTTTTGTCGATTTGATTCGATTCTTTCGATTCGATTCGATTCTTTTCGATTCTATTCGATTTGATTCCATTTTTTTCAATTCGTTTAGATCTTTTTGATTCGATTCAATTCGATTCTTTTCGATTAGATTCAATTCGATTTGATTCTTTTTGATTCGATTCAATTAGATTCGATTCTTTTCTATTCGATTCGAATCAAATCTTTTCGATTCAATTTGATTTGATTCGATTATTTGAATGAATCGAATTGAAAAGAATCGAATCGAATCAAATCGAAAAGAATCGAATCGAATGGAAAAGAATCGTTACGAATCCAAAAGAATCTAATTGAATCGAAAAAAATGGAGTCAAATCAAAAAGAATCGAATCAAATCGAAAAGAATCGAATCCCATCAAATTGAATCAAAAATAATCGATTCCCATCGAATCGAATCGAATCTAAGCCAATCGAATTGAATCAAATATAATCGAATCGAATCGAATCGAATTGAAAAGAATCGAATCGAAAAGAATCAAATCGAATCAAAAAATCAAATCGAATCTAAAATAACAGACTCGAAAAGAATCGAATTGATTCGAATCGAAAATAATCGAATCGAATCGAAAAGAATCAAATCAATTAAAAAATAATCAAACCGAATTGAACCGAAAATAATTGAATTGAATAGAATTGAGTAGAAAATAATCAAATTGGGGATCCCTGGGTGGCGCAGCAGTTTAGAGCCTGCCTTTGGCCCAGGGCGTGATTCTGGAGATCTGGGATTGAATCCCACGTTGGGCTCCCGGTGCATGGAGCCTGCTTCTCCCTCTGCCTGTGTCTCTGCCTCTCTCTCTCTCTGTGTGACTATCATAAATAAATTTAAAAATTAAAAAAAGAAAATAATCAAATCAAATTGAAAAGAATCGAATCAAATCGAATCGAAATTAATCGAATCGAAAAGAATCGAACAGAATCAAAAATAATCGAATCGAATAGAAAAGAATCGAATCGAATGGAATTGAATCAAAAATAATCGAATTGAATTGAAATTAATCGAATCGAATCGATCTTTTTCAATTGGTTTCGATTCTTTTTGTTGATTCGATTCCTTTCAATTTGATTCAATTCGATTCGATTCTTTTCTATTGGATTCGCTTCTTTTCGATGTCATTTGATTCGATAATGTTCGATTCAATTCAATTTGATTCAATTTTTGTCGATTTGATTCGATTCTTTCGATTCGATTCTTTTCGATTGTATTAAATTCGATTCGATTTTTTCAATTCGTTTAGATTCTTTTTGATTTGATTCGATTCGATTCTTTTCGATTTGATTCGATTCGATTCTTTCAATTCGATTCGATTCGATTCGATTCTCTTCGATTCGAATCAAATCTTTTCGATTCAATTTGATTTGATTAGATTATTCGAATGAATCGAATCGAAAAGAATCGAATCGAATGGAAAAGAATCGTATCGAATCGAAAAAAATCGAGTCGAATCGAAAAGAATCGAATCAAAAAATGAAAAATCGAATCGAATCAAAAATAATCAAATAGAATCGAAAATAAACGAATCGAATCCATCGAATCGAATCGAAAATAATCGAATTGAATAAAAAATTATCGAATCGAATAAAAATTAATGGAATCGATTCGAATCGAATCTAAAATAATCGAATCTAATCAAATTGAATCGAATCGAATTGAAACGAATAGATTCAAAAATAATCGATTCACATCGAATTGAATCGAAAATAATGGAAAAGAAGAGAATTGAAAATAATCGAATCGAATCGAATTGAATTGAAAAGAATCGAATCGAATCAAAAATAATCAAATCAAATTGAAAATAATCGAATCGAATCTAAAATAATCGAATCGAAAAGAATCGAGGTGATACGAATAGAATAGAAAAGAATTGAATCGAATCGAATAGAATCAAATTGAAAATAATCGAATCGAATCGAATCGAATCAAATTGAATCGAAAATAATCAAATCGAAAAAATAGAATCGAATCAAAAATAATCGAATCGAATTGAATTAAAAGTATTCAAATAGAATTGAAAAGAATTCATTATAATCAAATCGAATCGAATCGAATTGAAATGAAACTAATCGAATAGAATTGGATTGAAAATAATTGAATCAAATCGAATCGAATAAAAAATAATCGATTCCCATCGAATCGAATCGAATATAAACCAATCGAATTGAATCGAATATAATCGAATTGAATCGAAAAGAACAGAATTGAGAAAAATCGAATCGAATAGAATCAAATTGAAAACAATCGAACCGAATCGAATCTAAAATAATCAAATCAAAAAGAATCAAGTCGATTCGAATCAAAACTATTGAATCGAATCGAAAAAATAGAATAAAGGGCAGCCCCAGTGGCGCAGCGGTTTAGCGCTGCCTGCAGCCCAGGTGTGATCCTGGAGACCCGGGATTGAGTCACACATCAGGCTCCCTGGATGGAGCCTGCTTCTCCCTCTGCCTGTGTCTCTGCCTCTCTCTCTCTAGCTGTGTCTCTATGAATAACTAAATAAAATCTGTAAAAGAAATTTAAAAAAGGAAAGAATCAAATCGAAAAGAATTGATTTGAAGCGAAAATAATCGAACCGAATCGAAAGGATTCGAATCGAATTGAAAAGTCGAATCGAAAAAAATCAAATCGAAAATAAAATCGAAAAGATTCGCATCAATTCGAACCGGAAATAAAATGAAGTGAATCGAAAATAATCGAATCGAATTGAAGAATCGAATCGAATTGAAAATAATCTAAACGAATCCAATAGAATCGAATCGAAAAAATCGAATCGAATCGAATCAAATCGAAAATAATCAAACCCAATCGAACCGAATTGAATCTAAAATAATCGAATCGAACTGATTTGAATCGAAAATAATCGAATCGAATCGAACCAAACTGATTCGAATATAATCGAATCGAAAATACTCGATTCGAATCGAATTGAATCGAATACAAAATAATCGAATCAAATCGAAAATTATCGAACCGAATCGAATTGAATTGAATCGAAAATAATCGATTCGAATCGAACCGAATTGAATCGAAAATAATCGAATAGAATCAAATCGAAAATAATCGAATCGAATCGAAAAGAATTGAATCTAATAAAAAATAATGGAATCGAATCAAAAATAATCGAATCGAATCCAATCAAATAGAATAAGAAATAATCAAATTGTATTGAATTGAATTGAAAATAATCGTATCGAATCAAAATTAATCAAATCGAATCGAAAAATAATCGAAATCGAAATCAAAAGAAAATCGCATCGAATCGAATTGAATCGAAAATAATCGGTTCGAATAGAACCGAATCCGAAAATAATCCAATCGAATTGAATCAAAAATAATCGAATCGAATCAAAAAATTCGAATCAAATCTAGAAATAATGGAATCAGGGATCCCTGGGTGGCGCAGCAGTTTGGCGCCTGCCTTTGGCCCAGGGCGCAATCCTGGAGACCCTGGATCGAATCCCACATCGGGCTCCCGGTGCATAGAGCCTGCTTCTCCCTCTGCCTATGTCTCTGCCTCTCTCTCTCTGTGACTAGCATAAATAATAAATAATTAATTATCTAGTTTAAAAAAAAATAAAATAATGGAATCGAAAAGAATCGAATCGATTTTAAATCGAAAGAATCAAATCAATTCAAAAATAATCAAACCGAATTGAATCGAAAATAATCGAATCAAATGCAATCGAATCGAACTGAAAATAATCGAATCGAATAGAATTGAATAGAAAATAATCAAATCGGGGATCCCTGGGTGGCGCAGCGGTTTAGCGCCTGCCTTTGGCCCAGGGCGTGATTCTGGAGATCTGGGATTGAATCCCACGTTGGGCTCCCGGTGCATGGAGCCTGCTTCTCCCTCTGTCTGTGTCTCTGCCTCTCTCTCTCTCTGTGTGACTATGAAAACTAAATTTAAAAATTAAAAAAAAGAAAATCAAATCGAATTGAAAAGAATCGAATCAAATCGAATCGAAATTAATCGAATCGAAAAGAATCGAATCGAATCAAAAATAATCAAATCGAATAGAAAATAATCGAATCAAAACGAATTGAATCAAAAATAATCGAATCGAACCGAAATTAATCAAATCGATTCGATTTTTCAATTCGTTTTGATTATTTTTGATTTTATTCGATTCCTTTCGATTTGATTCAATTCGATTCGGTTCTTTTCTATTGGATTCGATTCTTTTCGATTCGCTTCTTTTCGATGTCATTCGATTCAATTCTGTTCGATTCAATTCAATTTGATTTGATTTTTGTCGATTTGATTCGATTCTTCGATTCGATTGGATTCTTTTCGATTCTATTCGATTTGATTCCATTTTTTTTCCAATTCGTTTAGATCTTTTTGATTCGATTCAATTCGATTCTTTTCGATTAGATTCAATTCGATTTGATTCTTTTTGATTCGATTCAATTAGATTCGATTCTTTTCTATTCGATTCGAATCAAATCTTTTTCGATTCAATTTGATTTGATTCGATTATTTGAATGAATCGAATTGAAAAGAATCGAATCGAATCAATCGAAAAGAATCGAACGAATGGAAAAGAATCGTTACGAATCCAAAAGAATCTAATTGAATCGAAAAAAATGGAGTCAAATCAAAAAGAATCGAATCAAATCGAAAAGAATCGAATCCCATCAAATTGAATCAAAAATAATCGATTCCCATCGAATCGAATCGAATCTAAGCCAATCGAATTGAATCAAATATAATCGAATCGAATCGAATCGAAAGAATCGAATCGAATGGAAAAGAATCGAATCGAAAAGAATCAATCGAATCAAAAAATCAAATCGAATCTAAAATAACAGACTCGAAAAGAATCGAATTGATTCGAATCGAAAAATAATCGAATCGAATCGAAAGAATCAAATCAATTAAAAAATAATCAAACCGAATTGAACCGAAAATAATTGAATTGAATAGAATTGAGTAGAAAATAATCAAATTGGGGATCCCTGGGTGGCGCAGCAGTTTAGAGCCTGCCTTTGGCCCAGGGCTGTGATTCTGGAGGATCTGGGATTGAATCCCACGTTGGGCTCCCGGTGCATGGAGCCTGCTTCTCCCTCTGCCTGTGTCTCTGCCTCTCTCTCTCTCTGTGTGACTATCATAAATAAATTTAAAAATTAAAAAAAGGAAAATAATCAAATCAAATTGAAAAGAATCGAATCAAATCGAATCGAAATTAATCGAATCGAAAAGAATCGAACAGAATCAAAAATAATCGAATCGAATAGAAAAGAATCGAATCGAATGGAATTGAATCAAAATAATCGCAATTGAATTGAAATTAATCGAATCGAATCGATCTTTTTCAATTGGTTTCGATTCTTTTTGTTGATTCGATTCCTTTCAATTTGATTCAATTCGATTCGATTCTTTTCTATTGGATTCGATTCTTTTCGATTCGCTTCTTTTCGATGTCATTTGATCGATAATGTTCGATTCAATTCAATTTGATTCAATTTTTTGTCGATTTGATTCGATTCTTTCGATTCGATTCTTTTCGATTGTATCTTAAATTCGATTCGATTTTTTCAATTCGTTTTTAGATTCTTTTGATTTGATTCGATTCGATTCTTTTCGATTTGATTCGATTCGATTCTTTCAATTCGATTCGATTCGATTCTCTTCTATTCGATTCGAATCAAATCTTTTCGATTCAATTTGATTTGATTAGATTATTCGAATGAATCGAATCGAATCGAATGGAAAAGAATCGTATCGAATCGAAAAAAATCGAGTCGAATCGAAAAGAATCGAATCAAATTGAAAAGAATCGAATCGAATCAAAAATAATCAAATAGAATCGAAATAAACGAATCGAATCCATCGAATCGAATCGAAAATAATCGAATTGAATAAAAAAATTATCGAATCGAATAAAAATTAATGGAATCGATTCGAATCGAATCTAAATAATCGAATCTAATCAAATTGAATCGAATCGAATTGAAACGAATAGATTCAAAAATAATCGATTCACATCGAATTGAATCGAAATAATGGAAAGAAGAGAATTGAAAATAATCGAATCGAATCGAATTGAATTGAAAAGAATCGAATCGAATCAAAAATAATCAAATCAAATTGAAAATAATCGAATCGAATCTAAATAATCGAATCGAAAAGAATCGAGGTGATACGAATAGAATAGAAAAGAATTGAATCGAATCGAATAGAATCAAATTGAAAATAATCGAATCGAATCGAATCGAATCAAATTGAATCGAAAATAATCAAATCGAAAAAAATAGAATCGAATCAAAAATAATCGAATCGAATTGAATTAAAAGTATTCAAATAGAATTGAAAAGATTCCTTATAATCAAATCGAATCGAATCGAATTGAAATGAAACTAATCGAATAGAATTGGATTGAAAATAATTGAATCAAATCGAATCGAATAAAAAATAATCGATTCCCATCGAATCGAATCGAATATATACCAATCGAATTGAATCGAATATAATCGAATTGAATCGAAAAGAACAGAATAGAATTGAGAAAAATCGAATCGAATAGAATCAAATTGAAAACAATCGAACCGAATCGAATCTAAAATAATCAAATCAAAAAGAATCAAGTCGATTCGAATCAAAACTATTGAATCGAATCGAAAAAAAATAGAATAAAGGGCAGCCCCAGTGGCGCAGCGGTTTAGCGCTGCCTGCAGCCCAGGGTGTGATCCTGGAGACCCGGGATTGAGTCACACATCAGGCTCCCTGGATGAGCCTGCTTCTCCCTCTGCCTGTGTCTCTGCCTCTCTCTCTCTAGCTGTTGTCTCTATGAATAACTAAATAAAATCTGTAAAAGAAATTTAAAAAGGAAAAGAATCAAATCGAAAAGAATTGATTTGAAGCGAAAATAATCGAACCGAATCGAAAGGATTCGAATCGAATTGAAAGAATCGAATCGAATCGAAAATAATCAAATCGAAAATAATCAAATCGAAAAGATTCGCATCCAATCGAACCGGAAATAATAGAATGAAGTGAATCGAAAATAATCGAATCGAATTGAAGAATCGAATCGAATTGAAAATAATCTAAACGAATCCAATAGAATCGAATCGAAAATAATCGAATCGAATCGAATCAAATCGAAAATAATCAAACCCAATCGAACCGAATTGAATCTAAAATAATCGAATCGAACTGATTTGAATCGAAAATAATCGAATCGAATCGAACCAAACTGATTCGAATATAATCGAATCGAAAATACTCGATTCGAATCGAATTGAATCGAATACAAAATAATCGAATCAAATCGAAAATTATCGAACCGAATCGAATTGAATTGAATCGAAAATAATCGATTCGAATCGAACCGAATTGAATCGAAAATAATCGAATAGAAATCAAATCGAAAATAATCGAATCGAATCGAAAAGAATTGAATCTAATAAAAAATAATGGAATCGAATCAAAAATAATCGAATCGAATCCAATCAAATAGAATAAGAAATAATCAAATTGTATTGAATTGAATTGAAAATAATCGTATCGAATCAAAATTAATCAAATCGAATCGAAAATAATCGAATCAAATGGAAAATAATCGCATCGAATCGAATTGAATCGAAAATAATCGGTTCGAATAGAACCGAATCGAAATAATCCAATCGAATTGAATCAAAAATAATCGAATCGAATCAAAAAATCGAATCAAATCTAGAATAATGGAATCAGGGATCCCTGGGTGGCGCAGCAGTTTGGCGCCTGCCTTTGGCCCAGGGCGCAATCCTGGAGACCCTGGATCGAATCCCACATCGGGCTCCCGGTGCATAGAGCCTGCTCTTCCCTCTGCCTATGTCTCTGCCTCTCTCTCTGTGACTAGCATAAATAAATAAATAATTAATTAATCTAGTTTTAAAAAAAAATAAAATAATGGAATCGAAAAGAATCGAATCGATTTAAATCGAAAAGAATCAAATCAATTCAAAAATAATCAAACCGAATTGAATCGAAAATAATCGAATCAAATGCAATCGAATCGAACTGAAAATAATCGAATCGAATAGAATTGAATAGAAAATAATCAAATCGGGGATCCCTGGGTGGCGCAGCGGTTTTAGCGCCTGCCTTTGGCCCAGGGCGTGATTCTGGAGATCTGGGATTGAATCCCACGTTGGGCTCCGGTGCATGGAGCCTGCTTCTCCCTCTGTCTGTGTCTCTGCCTCTCTCTCTCTCTGTGTGACTATGAAAACTAAATTTAAAAATTAAAAAAAAAGAAAATCAAATCGAATTGAAAAGAATCGAATCAAATCGAATCGAAATTAATCGAATCGAAAAGAATCGAATCGAATCAAAAATAATCAATCGAATAGAAAATAATCGAATTCAAAACGAATTGAATCAAAAATAATCGAATCGAACCGAAATTAATCAAATCGATTCGATTTTTCAATTCGTTTTTGATTATTTTTTGATTTTATTCGATTCCTTTCGATTTGATTCAATTCGATTCGGTTCTTTTCTATTGGATTCGATTCTTTTCGATTCGCTTCTTTTCGATGTCATTCGATTCAATTCTGTTCGATTCAATTCAATTTGATTTGATTTTTGTCGATTGATTTCGATTCTTTCGATTCGATTCGATTCTTTTCGATTCTATTCGATTTGATTCCATTTTTTTCAATTCGTTTAGATCTTTTTGATTCGATTCAATTCGATTCTTTTCGATTAGATTCAATTCGATTTGATTCTTTTTGATTCGATTCAATTAGATTCGATTCTTTTCTATTCGATTCGAATCAATCTTTTCGATTCAATTTGATTTTGATTCGATTATTTGAATGAATCGAATTGAAAAGAATCGAATCGAATCAAATCGAAAAGAATTCGAATCGAATGGAAAGAATCGTACGAATCCAAAAGAATCTAATTGAATCGAAAAAAATGGAAGTCAAATCAAAAAGAATCGAATCAAATCGAAAAGAATCGAATCCCATCAAATTGAATCAAAAATAATCGATTCCCATCGAATCGAATCGAATCTAAGCCAATCGAATTGAATCAAATATAATCGAATCGAATCGAATCGAAAAGAATCGAACGAATGGAAAGAATCGAATCCGAAAAGAATCAAATCGAATCAAAAAATCAAATCGAATCTAAATAACAGACTTCGAAAAGAATCGAATTGATTCGAATCGAAAATAATCGAATCGAATCGAAAGAATCAAATCAATTAAAAAATAATCAAAACCGAATTGAACCGAAAATAATTGAATTGAATAGATTGAGTAGAAAATAATCAAATTGGGGATCCCTGGGTGGCAGCAGCAGTTTAGAGCCTGCCTTTGGCCCAGGGCGTGATTCTGGAGATCTGGGATTGAATCCCACGTTGGGCTCCCGGTGCATGGAGCCTGCTTCTCCCTCTGCCTGTGTCTCTGCCTCTCTCTCTCTCTGTGTGACTATCATAAATAAATTTAAAAATTAAAAAAGAAAATAATCAAATCAAATTGAAAAGAATCGAATCAAATCGAATCGAAATTAATCGAATCGAAAAGAATCGAACAGAATCAAAAATAATCGAATCGAATAGAAAAGAATCGAATCGAATGGAATTGAATCAAAATAATCGAATTGAATTGAAATTAATCGAATCGAATCGATCTTTTTCAATTGGTTTCGATTCTTTTTGTTGATTCGATTCCTTTCAATTTGATTCAATTCGATTCGATTCTTTTCTATTTGGATTCGATTCTTTTCGATTCGCTTCTTTTCGATGTCATTTGATTCGATAATGTTCGATTCAATTCCAATTTGATTCAATTTTTGTCGATTTGATTCGATTCTTTCGATTCGATTCTTTTCGATTGTATTAAATTCGATTCAGATTTTTTCAATTCGTTTAGATTCTTTTTGATTTGATTCGATTCGATTCTTTTCGATTTGATTCGATTCGATTCTTTCAATTCGATTCGATTCGATTCTCTTCTATTCGATTCGAATCAAATCTTTTCGATTCAATTTGATTTGATTAGATTATTCGAATGAATCGAATCGAATCGAATGGAAAAGAATCGTATCGAATCGAAAAAAATCGAGTCGAATCGAAAAGAATCGAATCAAATTGAAAAGAATCGAATCGAATCAAAAATAATCAAATAGAATCGAAAATAAACGAATCGAATCCATCGAATCGAATCGAAAATAATCGAATTGAATAAAAAATTATCGAATCGAATAAAAATTAATGGAATCGATTCGAATCGAATCTAAAATAATCGAATCTAATCAAATTGAATCGAATCGAATTGAAACGAATAGATTCAAAAATAATCGATTCACATCGAATTGAATCGAAAATAATGGAAAAGAAGAGAATTGAAAATAATCGAATCGAATCGAATTGAATTGAAAAGAATCGAATCGAATCAAAAATAATCAAATCAAATTGAAAATAATCGAATCGAATCTAAAATAATCGAATCGAAAAGAATCGAGGTGATACGAATAGAATAGAAAAGAATTGAATCGAATCGAATAGAATCAAATTGAAAATAATCGAATCGAATCGAATCGAATCAAATTGAATCGAAAATAATCAAATCGAAAAAATAGAATCGAATCAAAAATAATCGAATCGAATTGAATTAAAAGTATTCAAATAGAATTGAAAAGAATTCATTATAATCAAATCGAATCGAATCGAATTGAAATGAAACTAATCGAATAGAATTGGATTGAAAATAATTGAATCAAATCGAATCGAATAAAAAATAATCGATTCCCATCGAATCGAATCGAATATAAACCAATCGAATTGAATCGAATATAATCGAATTGAATCGAAAAGAACAGAATAGAATTGAGAAAAATCGAATCGAATAGAATCAAATTGAAAACAATCGAACCGAATCGAATCTAAAATAATCAAATCAAAAAGAATCAAGTCGATTCGAATCAAAACTATTGAATCGAATCGAAAAAAATAGAATAAAGGGCAGCCCCAGTGGCGCAGCGGTTTAGCGCTGCCTGCAGCCCAGGGTGTGATCCTGGAGACCCGGGATTGAGTCACACATCAGGCTCCCTGGATGGAGCCTGCTTCTCCCTCTGCCTGTGTCTCTGCCTCTCTCTCTCTAGCTGTGTCTCTATGAATAACTAAATAAAATCTGTAAAAGAAATTTAAAAAAGGAAAAGAATCAAATCGAAAAGAATTGATTTGAAGCGAAAATAATCGAACCGAATCGAAAGGATTCGAATCGAATTGAAAAGAATCGAATCGAATCGAAAAGAATCAAATCGAAAATAATCAAATCGAAAAGATTCGCATCCAATCGAACCGGAAATAATAGAAATGAAGTGAATCGAAAATAATCGAATCGAATTGAAGAATCGAATCGAATTGAAAATAATCTAAACGAATCCAATAGAATCGAATCGAAAATAATCGAATCGAATCGAATCAAATCGAAAATAATCAAACCCAATCGAACCGAATTGAATCTAAAATAATCGAATCGAACTGATTTGAATCGAAAATAATCGAATCGAATCGAACCAAACTGATTCGAATATAATCGAATCGAAAATACTCGATTCGAATCGAATTGAATCGAATACAAAATAATCGAATCAAATCGAAAATTATCGAACCGAATCGAACCTGAATTGAATCGAAAATAATCGATCGAATCGAACCGAATTGAATCGAAAATAATCGAATAGAATCAAATCGAAAATAATCGAATCGAATCGAAAAGAATTGAATCTAATAAAAAATAATGGAATCGAATCAAAAATAATCGAATCGAATCCAATCAAATAGAATAAGAAATAATCAAATTGTATTGAATTGAATTGAAAATAATCGTATCGAATCAAAATTAATCAAATCGAATCGAAAATAATCGAATCAAATGGAAAATAATCGCATCGAATCGAATTGAATCGAAAATAATCGGTTCGAATAGAACCGAATCGAAAATAATCCAATCGAATTGAATCAAAAATAATCGAATCGAATCAAAAAAATCGAATCAAATCTAGAATAATGGAATCAGGGATCCCTGGGTGGCGCAGCAGTTTGGCGCCTGCCTTTGGCCCAGGGCGCAATCCTGGAGACCCTGGATCGAATCCCACATCGGGCTCCCGGTGCATAGAGCCTGCTTCTCCCTCTGCCTATGTCTCTGCCTCTCTCTCTCTGTGACTAGCATAAATAAATAAATAATTAATTAATCTAGTTTAAAAAAAAATAAAATAATGGAATCGAAAAGAATCGAATCGATTTAAATCGAAAAGAATCAAATCAATTCAAAAATAATCAAACCGAATTGAATCGAAAATAATCGAATCAAATGCAATCGAATCGAACTGAAAATAATCGAATCGAATAGAATTGAATAGAAAATAATCAAATCGGGGATCCCTGGGTGGCGCAGCGGTTTAGCGCCTGCCTTTGGCCCAGGGCGTGATTCTGGAGATCTGGGATTGAATCCCACGTTGGGCTCCCGGTGCATGGAGCCTGCTTCTCCCTCTGTCTGTGTCTCTGCCTCTCTCTCTCTCTCTGTGTGACTATGAAAACTAAATTTAAAAATTAAAAAAAAAAGAAAATCAAATCGAATTGAAAAGAATCGAATCAAATCGAATCGAAATTAATCGAATCGAAAAGAATCGAATCGAATCAAAAATAATCAAATCGAATAGAAAATAATCGAATCAAACGAATTGAATCAAAAATAATCGAATCGAACCGAAATTAATCAAATCGATTCGATTTTTCAATTCGTTTTGATTATTTTTGATTTTATTCGATTCCTTTCGATTTGATTCAATTCGATTCGGTTCTTTTCTATTGGATTCGATTCTTTCGATTCGCTTCTTTCGATGTCATTCGATTCAATTCTGTTCGATTCAATTCAATTGATTTGATTTTTGTCGATTTGATTCGATTCTTTCGATTCGATTCGATTCTTTTCGATTCTATTCGATTTGATTCCATTTTTTTCAATTCGTTTAGATCTTTTTGATTCGATCAATTCGATTCTTTTCGATTAGATTCAATTCGATTTGATTCTTTTTGATTCGATTCAATTAGATTCGATTCTTTCTATTCGATTCGAATCAAATCTTTTCGATTCAATTTTGATTTGATTCGATTATTTGAATGACTCAGAATTGAAAGATACGAATCGAATCAAATCGAAAAGAATAGAATCGAATGGAAAAGAATCGTTACGAATCCAAAAGAATCTAATTGAATCGAAAAAAATGGAGTCAAATCAAAAAGAATCGAATCAAATCGAAAAGAATCGAATCCCATCAAATTGAATCAAAAATAATCGATTCCCATCGAATCGAATCGAATCTAAGCCAATCGAATTGAATCAAATATAATCGAATCGAATCGAATCGAAAAGAATCGAATCGAATGGAAAAGAATCGAATCGAAAAGAATCAAATCGAATCAAAAAATCAAATCGAATCTAAAATAACAGACTCGAAAAGAATCGAATTGATTCGAATCGAAAATAATCGAATCGAATCGAAAAGAATCAAATCAATTAAAAAATAATCAAACCGAATTGAACCGAAAATAATTGAATTGAATAGAATTGAGTAGAAAATAATCAAATTGGGGATCCCTGGGTGGCGCAGCAGTTTAGAGCCTGCCTTTGGCCCAGGGCGTGATTCTGGAGATCTGGGATTGAATCCCACGTTGGGCTCCCGGTGCATGGAGCCTGCTTCTCCCTCTGCCTGTGTCTCTGCCTCTCTCTCTCTCTGTGTGACTATCATAAATAAATTTAAAAATTAAAAAAAGAAAATAATCAAATCAAATTGAAAAGAATCGAATCAAATCGAATCGAAATTAATCGAATCGAAAAGAATCGAACAGAATCAAAAATAATCGAATCGAATAGAAAAGAATCGAATCGAATGGAATTGAATCAAAAATAATCGAATTGAATTGAAATTAATCGAATCGAATCGATCTTTTTCAATTGGTTTCGATTCTTTTTGTTGATTCGATTCCTTTCAATTTGATTCAATTCGATTCGATTCTTTTCTATTGGATTCGATTCTTTTCGATTCGCTTCTTTTCGATGTCATTTGATTCGATAATGTTCGATTCAATTCAATTTGATTCAATTTTTGTCGATTTGATTCGATTCTTTCGATTCGATTCTTTTCGATTGTATTAAATTCGATTCGATTTTTTCAATTCGTTTAGATTCTTTTTGATTTGATTCGATTCGATTCTTTTCGATTTGATTCGATTCGATTCTTTCAATTCGATTCGATTCGATTCTCTTCTATTCGATTCGAATCAAATCTTTTCGATTCAATTTGATTTGATTAGATTATTCGAATGAATCGAATCGAATCGAATGGAAAAGAATCGTATCGAATCGAAAAAAATCGAGTCGAATCGAAAAGAATCGAATCAAATTGAAAAGAATCGAATCGAATCAAAAATAATCAAATAGAATCGAAAATAAACGAATCGAATCCATCGAATCGAATCGAAAATAATCGAATTGAATAAAAAATTATCGAATCGAATAAAAATTAATGGAATCGATTCGAATCGAATCTAAAATAATCGAATCTAATCAAATTGAATCGAATCGAATTGAAACGAATAGATTCAAAAATAATCGATTCACATCGAATTGAATCGAAAATAATGGAAAAGAAGAATTGAAAATAATCGAATCGAATCGAATTGAATTGAAAAGAATCGAATCGAATCAAAATAATCAAATCAAATTGAAAATAATCGAATCGAATCTAAAATAATCGAATCGAAAAGAATCGAGGTGATACGAATAGAATAGAAAAGAATTGAATCGAATCGAATAGAATCAAATA
>NW_023331268.1:0-44817 GCF_011100685.1 Canis lupus familiaris
TCTTATTAATTCTTTCAAAGAACCAACTCCTGGTTCTGTTGATCTGTTCCACAGTTCTTCTGGTCTCGATTTCGTTGAGTTCTGCTCGAATCTTTATTAACTCCCTTCTTCTCTTGGGTGTAGGATCTATTTGCTGTTTTTTCTCTAGCTCCTTTATGTGTAAGGTTAGCTTTTGTATTTGAGTTCTTTCCAGTTTTTGAATGGATGCTTGTATTGCGATGTATTTACCCCTTAGGACTGCTTTTGCTGCATCCCAAAGATTTTGAACGGTTGTATCTTCATTCTCATTAGTTTCCATGAATCTTTTTAATTCTTCCTTAATTTCCTGGTTGACCCTTACATCTTTTAGCAGGATGGTCCTTAACCTCCACGTGTTTGAGGTCTTTCCAAACTTCTTGTTGTGATTTAGTTCTAATTTCAAGGCATTATGGTCCGAGAATATGCAGGGGACAATCCCAATCTTTTGGTATCGGTTCAGACCCGATTTGTGACCCAGTATGTGGTCTATTCTGGAGAAAGTTCCATGTGCGCTTGAGAAGAATGTGTATTCAGTTGAGTTTGGATGTAAAGTTCTGTAGATATCTGTGAAATCCATCTGGTCCAGTGTATCATTTAAAGCTCTCGTTTCTTTGGAGATGTTGTGCTTAGAAGACCTATCGAGTATAGAAAGAGCTAGATTGAAGTCACCAAGTATAAGTGTATTATTATCTAAGTATTTCTTCACTTTGGTTAATAATTGATTGACATATTTGGCAGCTCCCACATTCGGAGCATATATATTGAGGATTGTTAAGTCCTCTTGTTGAATGGATCCTTTAAGTATGATATAGTGTCCCTCTTCATCTCTCACTACAGTCTTCGGGGTAAATTTTAGTTTATCTGATATAAGGATGGCTACCCCTGCTTTCTTTTGAGGACCATTCGAATGGTAAATGGTTCTCCAACCTTTTATTTTCAGGCTGTAGGTGTCCTTCTGTCTAAAATGAGTCTCTTGTAGACAGCAAATAGATGGGTCCTGCTTTTTTATCCAGTCTGAAACCCTGCGCCTTTTGATGGGGTCATTAAGCCCGTTCACATTCAGAGTTACTATTGAGAGATATGAGTTTAGTGTCATCATGATATCTATTCAGTCTTTGTTTTTGTGGACTGTTCCACTGAATTTCTTCTTAAAGGGGAATTTTAAGAGTCCCCCTTAAAATTTCTTGCAGAGCTGGTTTGGAGGTCACATATTCTTTCAGTTCCTGCCTGTCTTGGAAGCTCTTTATCTCTCCTTCCATTTTGAATGAGAGCCTTGCTGGATAAAGTATTCTTGGTTGCATGTTCTACTCATTTAGGACCCTGAATATATCCTGCCAGCCCTTTCTGGCCTGCCAGGTCTCTGTGGAGAGGTCTGCTGTTACCCTAATACTCCTCCCCATAAAAGTCAGGGATTTCTTGTCTCTTGCTGCTTTAAGGATCTTCTCCTTATCTTTGGAATTTGCAAGCTTCACAATTAAATGTCGAGGTGTTGAACGGTTTTTATTGATTTTAGGGGGGGATCTCTCTATTTCCTGGATCTGAATGCCTGTTTCCCTTCCCAGATTAGGAAAGTTTTCAGCTAGAATTTGTTCAAATACATATTCTGGCCCTCTGGCCCTTTCGGCGCCCTCGGGAACCCCAATTAAACGTAGGTTTTTCTTCCTCAGGCTGTCGTTTATTTCCCTTAATCTATCTTCATGGTCTTTTAATTGTTTGTCTCTTTTTTCCTCAGTTTCCCTCTTTGCTATCAACTTGTCTTCTAGGTCACTCACTCGTTCTTCCACCTCGTTAACCCTTGTCGTTAGGACTTCTAGTTTGGATTGCATCTCATTCAATTGATTTTTAATTTCTGCCTGATTAGCTCTAAATTCTGCAGTCATGAAGTCTCTTGAGTCCTTTATACTTTTTTCTAGAGCCACCAGTAGCTGTATAATAGTGCTTCTGAATTGGCTTTCTGACATTGAATTGTAATCCAGATTTTGTAACTCTGTGGGAGAGAGGACTGTTACTGATTCTTTCTTTTGAGGTGAGGTTTTCCTTCTAGTCATTTTGCTCAGTGCAGAGTGGCCAAAAGCAAGTTGTATTGGGAAAAAGAGAAAAAGAGAGGAGAGAAAGAAGGAAAGAAAAGAGAAAGAGAAAAAAAAGGGAAGAGAAAAAAACGAAAGAAAAAAAAAGAAGAAAAAGAGAAAAAGAAAGGAGAAAAAAGGGGGGGTGGGGAAGGAAACAAATCAAAAAGCAAAACAAAACAAAACAAAACAAAACAAAAACAAAACAAAACAAAAAAAAAACAAAAAACAAAAACAAAAAAAAAACAAAAACAAAAACAAAAACAAAAAAAAGAACCACAGGGGAGTATATTCTGATTCTGTGTTCTTTAAGTCCCTTGGCTTCTCCTGGAAGTTGTCCGTCTAGCTGGTGTTCTGGGGGAGGGGCCTGTTGTGCTGATTTTCAGGTGTTAGCAGTTGGGGGAGCTGCTGTGCCCCTGCCTGGTGCAGGGCTCAGTGGGGGTTGTTTACCCCGTGAGGCCGCAGGAGGAACAGCCCCAGTGGCGGGGCAGCTCTGGAAACCTGGATTCAGCTCCGGCAGGAACTCCGTCTGCAGGGCCTGGAGGCTCCGGGGCGGGGCCGCTGATCTGCTCAGCTGGGGCAGGAGCGTCCTCGCTGTCCTGGGCCCTCCCGGCCTCTGCCTGTCCCGGGGGAGGCCGGATCCTGGGCTGTGTCGGGCGCCCTGTGCTCCGGAGCCTGCGCTGGTGGATTCGCGCTCCCGGGACGCGCAACCCCCTCCGCGGAGCCGCCGCCCGAGCCCTTCCGAGCTGCTCCTGGAACCGCGCAGGCCCCTCTGCACGGAGTCTCTTCCTCTGCCCGAGCCCCTCCGAGCTGCTCCGGGTCCCGCCGTGCGCGCTGCAGCCCTTAGGGAGCTCGGCGCACTCTCCTGGGCGCGCAGGTGTCTGTTACTGTCCCGGGGAGCCCCAGGGCATCCCCTCCCTCCTGGGTCCTGCTCCAACTCCCTGCGAGCCCCTTTCCGCCCGGGAAGGTCGGTGCAGCTCCTGCTCCTCCGGGACGGGGCTCTCCTGTCCTGGGGACACTCGCCCCGGCCTCAGCCCGGCTCCTCGCGGGTCTCCTCCCCCTTGGAGGCCTTTGTTCCTTTACTTCTTTTTCCCCGTCTTCCTACCTTGATAGAAGCGCGAACTCTTCTCACTGTTGCATTCCAGCTGGTCTCTCTTTAAATCTCAGGCCGAATTCATAGATTTTCAGGATAATTTGAAGGTTTTCTAGGTAGTTTGGTGGAGACAGGTGATTTGGGGACCCTGCTCTTCCGCCATCTTGCTCCTCCCCCCGGTTGCTTATCTTCTTAATTGAATTGTATATATTGTGATACAGGTCATTTATCAGATGTACGATTTGTAAACATTTTCTCCCAGTCAGTGGCTTGATTGTTGGCTGTTATTCATTTTCTAAAGGAGACTCTAGAGGATGCCTGGGTGGCTCAGTGGTTTGGCGCCTGCCGTCGGCCCATGGCTTGGTCCTGGAGGCCCGGGATCACGTCCCACGTCGGGCTCCCTGCATGGAGCCTGCTTCTTGCTCTGCCTGTGTCTTTGCCTCTGTGTGTGTGTGTGTGTGTGTGTGTGTCTCATGGATAAATAAACAAAATCTTTTTATTTTTTATTTATTTTCTTTTACAAAATCTTTTATAAAAATTTTTTAAAGGGGGACTTTCAAAACTGCTAAATGTTTAATTTTGATGAAGTCTATTTTTTCGATTCTTCATTAATAAATATGCTTTTAGTGTCATATATAAGAAATGTTTTCTTAATTTCTCTTTCTTCAGTCTCATTGTTAGTGTATAGAAATGCCACTGACTTCTGGGCATTGATTTTGTATCCTGCCACACTGCCAAATTCCTGTATGAGTTCTAGCAATCTTCTGTGGAGTCTTTTGGGTTTTCTATGTAGAGTATCATGTCATTGGCAAAGACAGAGAGTTTGACTTCTTCTTTGCCAATTGCACCCAAAAGCATAAGATACTTAGGAATAACCTAACCAAAGAGGTAAAGGATCTATACCCTAAAAACGATAAAACACTTTTGAAAGAAATTGAGGAAGACACAAAGATATGGAAAAATATTCCATGCTCACGGATTGGAAGAATTAATATTGTGAAAATGTCAATGTTACCCAGGGCATTTACATGTTTAATGCAATCCCTATCAAAATACCATGGACTTTCTTCAGGTAGTTGGAACAAATTATTTTAAGATTTGTGTGGAATCAGAAAAGATCTCGAACAGCCAGGGGAATTTTAAAGAAGAAAACCATAGCTGGGGGCATCACAATGCCAGATTTTAGGTTGTACTACAAAGCTGTGGTCATCCGGACAGTGTGGTACTGGCACAAAAACAGACACATAGATCAATGGAACAAAATAGAGAATCCAGAAGTGGACTCTCAACTTTATGGTCAACTAATATTCGATAAAGGAGGAAAGACTATCCACTGGAAGAAAGACAGTCTCTTCAATAAATGGTGCTGGGAAAATTGGACATCCACATGCAGAAGAATGAAACTAGACCACTCTCTTTCACCATACACAAAGATAAACTCAAAACGGATGAAAGATCTAAATGTGAGACAAGATTCCATCAAAATCCTAAAGGAGAACACAGGCAACACCCTTTTTGAACTCGGCCACAGTAACTTCTTGCAAGATATATCCACGAAGGCAAAAGAAACAAAAGCAAAAATGAACTATTGGGACTTCATCAAGATAAGAAGCTTTTGCACAGCAAAGGATACAGTCAACAAGACTAAAAGACAACCTACAGAATGGGAGAAGATATTCTCAAATGACGTATCAGATAAAGGGCTAGTTTCCAAAATCTATAAAGAACTTATTAAACTCAACACCAAAGAAACAAACAATCCAATCATGAAATGGGCAAAAGACATGAAGAGAAATCTCACAGAGGAAGACATAGACATGGCCAACAAGCACCTGAGGAAATGCTCTGCATCACTTGCCATCACGGAAATACAAATCAAAACCACAATGAGATACCACCTCACACCAGTGAGAATGGGGGAAATTAACAAGGCAGGAAACCACAAATGTTGGAGAGGATGTGGAGAAAAGGGAACCTTCTTACACTGTTGGTGAGAATGTGAACTGGTGCAGCCACTCTGGAAAACTGTGTGGAGGTTCCTCAAAGAGTTAAAAATAGACCTGCCCTACGACCCAGCAATTGCACTTCTGGGAATTTACCCCAAAGATACATATGAAATGGAACGCCAGGACACCTGCTCCCTGATGTTTCTAGCAGCAATGTCCACAATAGCCAAACGGTGGAAGGAACCTCAGTGTCCATCAAAAGATGAATGGATAAAGAAGATGTGGTTTATGTATACAATGTAATATTACTCAGCCATTAGAAACGACAAATACCCACCATTTGCTTCGACGTGGATGGAATTGGAGGATATTATGCTGAGTGAAATAAGTCAGTCAGAGAAGGACAAAAATTATATGGTCTCGTTCATTTGGGGAATATAAAAATAGTGAAAGGGAATAAAGGGGAAAGGAGAAAAAATAAGTGGGAAATATCAGAAAGGGAGACAAAACATGAAAGACTCCTAACTCTGGGAAATGAACTAGGGGTTGTGGAAGGGGAGGTGGGTGGGGGGTGGGGGTGACTGGGTGGCGGGCACTGAGGGGGGCACTTGACGGGATGAGCACTGGGTGTTATTCTGTATGTTGACAAATTGAACACCAAAAAATAAATAAATTTAAAAAATGAAATGTTTTCTTAACTTATATTTCTCCTAATGTTTCTTAGCTCTTATATTAGGTCTTTGATCCATTTTTGAGTTAATTTTTGTATATGGCATGAGATAGGAATCTAAGCTCATTTTGCTCAATTATCCAGTTATTCTAGCACTATCTATTGAAGATTATCCTTTCCGCTACTCACTGTCTTGGCATCTTATTGAAAATTAATTGATCATAAATGCAAGGGGTGATTTCTATACTCTCAGCCCTGTTTTATTGGTATGTATACCAATTCTACACTGCCTTGATTACTGTGACTTTATAGTAAGTTTTGAAATTAGATACTGTAAAACCTCCAACTGTGTTCTTTTTCGAAAGAATTTTGGTGATGCCAAGTTCTTTGAATTTACATATACATTTTAGGAATCTTATCATCATTTTAGATTTCAGTTCTTATACTTTACCCTCTTGTTTCTTTTGAACTTAGATAAATTAAGAAAAACCTTTATAAGTATATCATTACATGTCATTACAACTACCTTAATTATTATTCAGAGTCAAGAAAAGTCATTTCTAGGAATGTAACTTAGGGAAACTCTTGCATATATACACCAGGTTACAGGAATAAAAATATTTATATTACTGTTCATAGTAGTGAAAAACTAGAAACACAACACATGTCCATCAGTCAACAACAAATAGATTACTAAAGTTGTCATATTCATATTCATACATTGGAATACTGTAGTCTTTGAACTACATTTACCGTTATGTTTATGAGATTCATTCATGTGGTTATTGCTAAAGTAAGACAAAGAAGAAAGTATATAACAATTCCAACCATAGAAAAGTATTTTTAAGATAAACTAGACAATATAATTAATATTGCATTTACTAACGGTAAATCTACAATGAAAAATAAGAAAATGGTCATGGAAATAGGAGTGTACTAGAGATGAGGAGAAAGGTAAGTGTGATGCAGAGAGGTAAGTGGGACTTTTCTAAGGTTATGGTAATGATCCATTTCAGAACCTAAATTGTAGTTACATTGGGTGCTAGCTTTACAATTGTCTTTTTAAAACTGCAAAAATTAAAAAAAATAAAAATAAAAAAACTGCAAAAATATTTCATGCGTGCTTTATTTATGAATAAATAGCTAAAATAATAATTGATTTGGAGATATAACCATAAATTTTTTGACATTCAAATAATCAAAAGAGTCAAATAATTCAAAAAATCAAACTATATGCACATTAATTTGAATAATTGAATGAAATAATTTTCTAAGAATACATAATTTATTAAAATTGACCAGTGGGATCCCTGATTGGCGCAGCGGTTTGGCGCCTGCCTTTGGCCCAGGGCGCGATCCTGGAGACCCGGGATCGAATCCCACGTCGGGCTCCCAGTGCATGGAGCCTGCTTCTCTCTCTGCCTCTCTCTCTCTCTCTCTCTCTCTCTCTCTGTGACTATCATAAATAAAAATTTTAAAAAAATTGACCAGTGAGGCAGAGAAAAATGTAAGCTGAATTCCATGGAAGAAATAGAGAAAGTTGAGAAAGAGGTATCATTCCAAATGCAACAGGCCTGCTGAGATAATTTCAGAGATAAATTCCTCCAAACTTTAAAGAGTCAATAAGTAGTTACTAAGTTCTTCTAGATAATTCTGAGGCTGAACACTTTCACAATGATTATGGATCCTTGAATCAAAATGGCTTTTCTTGGCCAATGAACACATGAAAAGATGTTCAACATCACTAATCATCAGAGAAATGCAAATCAAAAGCACAATGAAACATCACCTTATACCTATTAGAATAACTAAATCAAAAAGACAAGAAATAGTAAGTGTTGACAAGGATGTGGAGAAAAAGAAATCTTCATACAGTGTTGGTAGGAATGTAAATTGGGACAGCCACTGTGAAAAACAGCATGGAAGTTCCTCAAAAAATTATGAATAGAAATATTAAATAATTCAATAATATCAAATAATTCAGTAACTCCACTATTGGGTATTTACCCAAAGAAAACAACAACAACAAAAAAACTAATTCTAGGAGATAAGTGTACCCCCTTTGTTTACTTCATTATTATTTACAGTAGCCAAGATATGGAAACAACCTAAGTGTTCATCCATAGACAAATGCAAATGGATAAAGATGAGGTGATATATATATATATATATATATATATATATACCCATGCAATGGAATATTACAGATCCATTAAAAAGAATGAGATCATGCCATTTGAGACAATATGGATGGACCTTGAGGGTATTATGCTAAGTGAAATAAGTTGACTAAGAAAGATAAATGCTGTATGATTTCACTCATAAGTGAAATCTAAAAAATAAATAAACAAATGAATGAATAAACAAACAAAGCACAGGATCAGACCCTTAAATACAGAAGACAAAGTGATCATTGCCAGAGTGAGGGAAGGGACTGAGCAAAATGGGCAAAGGGAAGTGGGAGATACAGGCTTCCAGCTATAGCATAAATGAATAACTCATGGGGATCAAAGGCACAGCATAAGGAATATAGTCAATGATATTGAAATAGTGATGTATCATGACAGATGGTAGGAGAGTTGTGGTAAACATAGCAAAATGTATAAACCTGTCAAATGTTGTACACCTGAAGCTAATGTGACATTGTGTGTCAATTATACTTAAATAAGTAAATAAACAAATAACTATTTAAAATACACTGTGGCTTCCATCTCGTATATCTTTTTAAAAATTAAATTAAAAATAAGCTTTTTTGGATCTTGAGGATGTAGTTTTTACATAAGTTTCTTATTTACCGAAACTATATCTGTAAATTACATATTAGTAGATTCAAGTTTTATTCTTCTCTCTCTAGCATCAACTACAGAATGTTCTCAGACATTTCATTTGGCTGTACTTATAAGTGATATCTCACTGGAAGTACTTACGCAGTATGTTAAGAAATCTATACTGTTTAACTTTCCAATGTAATCTCTATGCCTAACCAATACATTAACTCCAACCACAAGATTTAGATATTTCTACAGTGCAGCTATAGTCAAAGACATGCTCTTAAACCCAGAGCTCCATGGTACCAGTGGTTTGTACAATGTTCCAGAGTCTGTAAGGGACAATGAAGGAAGGAGGCAATACCTTTACAACTCCCCCTAACCATACCCCACTATCTACCACACAAACACAAGCCACACTTAACTCAAAGGAACCTGGAAGACCTTTTCACACTGATTCAAATCCAGAAAATCTAATGGAAAAGAGTGATGATGTTTAAATACATGTTTTAAACTTTTTTTAAAACCTTTGTGTGGTTGAGGCAAGGCAAGATGCCGGAGGAGCAGGGTCCTCCACCCACCGGGTCCCCCCAACTTAGCTGGATAACTTTCAAACCATCCTGAACACCTACAAATCACCTGACATTTAAAGAGAGAACAGCAAGATGCTACAGAGAGAAGGGTTTTGGCTCTAACAAGGTAGGAAGACTGAAAAACATAAACAAGAATCCAGTGGGGGAGGAGCCCCCGAGGAGCCTGGCAAGGGGGGCGGGAGCCTGGGGACAGGAGAGCCCCGCCCCAGAGAGGCGGGATCCTTCCCGGGCAGAAAGGCGCTCAGCAGGGATTCGGGCAGGACCGCAGGAGGGGCAGTGAGGCCTCGGGTCTCCAGGGGTCACTAACGGAGGAGGGGCGCCCGGGGAGAGCGCGCCACAGCCTGTGGGCCGCAGCCTGTGGGCCGAGCTCGGGGAAGGGCTGGAGCGCCCACTGGGCTGGGCCCCGGGGAGAAGGGGGCTCCGGGCGGAGGGGGGTCAGGAGGGGGCTCCTGGTGGAGAGCGCTGCGCCCTGCTGTCTTCAGGAGCCGAGACCTGGGAGCGTGATTCCAGCAGCACAGGCCCCGGAGTCCAGGGTGCCAGGGAAAACAGCCCCCGATCCTGTGCTCCCCCGAGACAGGCGGGGGCGGGGAGGGCACAGGACAGCCAGGACGCTTCTGTCCCAGGCGCCCCAGGCTGTGCAGGTCAGGGCCCCCCTCCCCAGAACCACCTAGGCCAGTGGGGATTGGGAGCTGGGGTAGTTAACTGTGGGAGTTGACTCCAGAGCTGGGGACCTGGCTGCAGTAAGTGTTGTTCCTCCTGGAGTCCCCTGGTGCTTTGAGAGGCGGGGCCACCAGGGAGCAGAGGCATCATCTCATGGGGTCAACAGCTCCCATCAGCCCGGCACCTGGCAGGGGGCAGGGCAGCTCCCCCAGGTGCACACACCTGACAATCAGCACAGCAGGCCCCTCCCACAGAAGACCAGCTGGAAGCACAAGGAAGAGCAAGTTCTGGGCCAAGACGCTGGAAAGCTCCATGAGAAGTCAAGGGATTTACAGTATACAGAACTAGAGGGTACCCCTCCTTTGTTTTTTTCTTTTTTCCTTTTTCCAGTACACCTCATTTTTATATCGCACTATAAATTTCCAATTATTTTTTCTCTTTTCCCACCTTAACTGCAATATTTTACCACCTCTTCATTTTTAAGTTTCTTCCTTTTTCACATTCATATTTCTAGAATTACAAGTCCTAGCTATATTTTGCAATTCTAGATTCCCATCAACATACTCAACTTAATGATGGGACATATACGACATTTGTTTTGTTTGTTATCTGTTCTTTATTTTCTCTGCCTCGTTTTGTTCTATAATGAGGGAAGTTGATACCTTCTAAAACCAAACCAGCATGCACCCAGACCCAAGTGGTATACCATGCTGGTTCATTCTGTGAGATTACATTGTCTCCTCATTCCCATTCTGCCTGCCTATTTTATCTTGTTCACGTTTTTGTGGTCAGTGGTGAGGCTTTCTACAAGTATTTCTGGTTTATATAAATTTGGGACTGAACATCTTCTAACATACAGAATTTAATATACTAAGAACAAGAGGGTCACCCTCTAGGACACCTCAGGTACACTACGTTCTCCCTCAACTACAACTTCGTCACCACCAACATCTCCGACTCCCCCCATTTTTTTCTCCTCCTTTTTTTGATGTTCCTTTTTTCTCCTATTTACTTTTGCTTTTTTCTCTACTTTGTCTTTTTTTTTTCTTCTTTTATCTGATTCTTTGCCTTTTCTTTTTGACTACTTTCTTTTAAAATTTGTTTTTCACTTTAGTACTCCTTTTGTTTTATTTCATTCTAATCGTTGTTTGTAACTTCTGGTCTCTGACCCCATCAGAATCATCTAGGGTGAAATTTACTTAGGTTGTGGTTAGTATTCTTCATGCACCTGCTCATACAGCCACTCTGCAATGAGCAAAATGACTAGAAAAAAGAACACACCACAAAAGAAAAAATCAGAAACAGTACTCTCTCTTCCACAGAGTTACAGAATTTGGATTACAATTCAATGTCAGAAAGACAATTCAGAAGCACAATTATAAACCTACTGGTGGCTCTGGAAAAAAAGCATAAAAGTTCAAGAGACTTCATGAATGCAGAAGTTAGATCTACTCAGGCAAAAATGAAAAATCAATTAAATGAGATGCAATCCAAACTTGAGGTCCTAATGACGAGGGTTAATGAGGTGGAAGAAACAGTGAGTGACAAAGAAGACAAGTTGATGGCAAGGAAGGAAGATGAGGAAAAAGGGAAAGACCATGAGATAAGGTTAAGGAAAATGATAACTTCAGAATTAAAATCTATGTATATTGGGGTTCCAGAGAGGGCCAAGAGACACAGAGGGCCAGAAAGAATATTTGAACAAATCACAGCTGAGAAAGTCCCTAATTTGGGGAGAGAAACAGGCATTCAGATCCAGGAGATAAAGACGTCCCTGATAAAATCAATAAGAACTGATCAACACCTCGACGTTTAATAGTGAAACTTGAAAATTCCAAACATAAAAAGAAGATCATGTATCCTGCCACGCTACCAAATTGCTGTATGAGTTCTATCAGGGTGGAGGCTTTTGGGTTTTCTATATAGAGTATCATGTCATCGGCAAAGAGGGAGAGTTTGACTTCTTCTTTGCCAATTCGAATGCCTTTAATGTCTTTTTGTTGCCTGATTGCTGAGGCTAGGACTTCCAGTACTATGTTGAATAGCAGTGGTGAGAGTGGACATCCCTGTCTTGTTCCTGATCTTATGGGAAAGGCTCCCAGTGCTTCCCCATTGAGAATGATATTTGCTGTGGGCTTTTCATAGATGGATTTTAAGATGTCGAAAAAGTTCCCCCTATCCCTACACTCTGAAGAGTTTTGATCAGGAATGGATGCTGTATTTTGTCAAATGCTTTCTCTGCATCTAATGAGAGGATCATATGGTTCTTGGTCTTCCTCTTGCTGATATGATTAATCACATTGATTGTTTTACGAGTGTTGAACCAGCCTTGTGTCCCGGAGATAAATCCTACTTGGTCATGGTGAATAATTTTCTTAATGTGCTGTTGGATCCTATTGGCTAGTATCTTGTTGAGAATTTTTGCATCCATGTTCATCAGGGATATTGGTCTGTAATTCTCCTTTTTGGTGGGGTCTTTGTCTGGTTTTGGAATTAAGGTGATGCTGGCCTCATAGAACGAATTTGGAAGTACTCCACCTCTTTCTATCTTGCCGAATACCTTTAG
Source organism: Canis lupus familiaris (assembly GCF_011100685.1). NCBI lineage: Eukaryota > Metazoa > Chordata > Mammalia > Carnivora > Canidae > Canis > Canis lupus. The sequence goes on from NW_023331268.1 coordinate 12,381, forward strand.
TAGAATAGGTATGATTTCTTCTTTAACCGTTTGATAGAATTCCCCTGGGAAGACATCTGGCCCTGGACTCTTGTGTCTTGGGAGGTTTTCAATGACTGCTTCAATTTCCTCCCTGGTTATTGGCCTGTTCAGGTTTTCTATTTCTTCCTGTTCCAGTTTTGGTAGTTTGTGGCTTTCCAGGAATGCGTCCATTTCTTCTATATTGCCTAATTTATTGGCGTATAGCTGTTCATAATGTTTTTAAAATCATTTGTATTTCCTTGGTGTTGGTAGTGATCTCTCCTTTCTCATTCATGACTTTATTAATTTGAGGCTCCTCTCTCTTCTTTCTAATAAGGCTGGCTAATGGTTTATATATCTTATTAATTCTTTCAAAGAACCAACTCCTGGTTCTGTTGATCTGTTCCACAGTTCTTCTGGTCTCGATTTGGTTAAGTTCTGCTCGAATTTTAATTAATTCTCTTCTTCTACTGGGCGTGGGGTCAATCTGCTGTTTTTTCTCTAGGTCCCTTATGTGTAAGGTTAGCTTTTGTATTTGAGTTCTTTCCAGTTTTTGAATGGATGCTTGTATTGCAATGTATTTCCCCCTTAAGACTGCTTTTGCTGCATCCCAAAGATTGTGAACGGTTGTATCTTCATTCTCATTAGTTTCCATGAATCTTTTTAATTCTTCCTTAATTTCCTGGTTGACCCTTACATCTTTTAGCAGGATGGTCCTCAACCTCCACATGTTTGAAGTCCTTCCAAACTTCTTGTTGTGATTTAGTTCTAATTCCAAGGCATTATGGTCTGAGAATATGCAGGGGACGATCCCAATCTTTTGGTATCCGTTCAGACCCGATTTGTGACCCAGTATGTGGTCTATTCTGGAGAAAGCTCCATGTGCACTTGAGAAGAATGTGTATTCAGTTGAGTTTGGATGAAAAATCAAGGCCAGAAATCAATGGCATTTCTATACACTAACAATGAGACTGAAGAAAGAGAAATTAAGGAGTCAATCCCATTTACAATTGCACCCAAAAGCATAAGATACCTAGGAATAAACCTCACCAAAGAGGTAAAGGATCTATACCCTAAAAACTATAGAACACTTCTGAAAGAAATTGAGGAAGACACAAAGAGATGGAAAAATATTCCATGCTCATGGATTGGAAGAATTAACATTGTGAAAATGTCAATGTTACCCTGGGCAATTACACATTTAATGCAATCCCTTCAAAATACCATGGACTTTCTTCAGAGAGTTAGAACAAATTATTTTAAGATTTGTGTGGAATCAGAAAAGACCCCGAATAGCAAGGGGAATTTTAAAAAAGAAAACCATATCTGGGGGCATCACAGTGCCAGATTTCAGGTTGTACTACAAAGCTGTGGTCATCCGGACAGTGTGGTACTGGCACAAAAACAGACACATAGATCAATGGAACAGAATAGAGAACCCAGAAGTGGACCCTGAACATTATGGCCAAATAATATTCGATAAACGAGGAAAGACTATCCATTGGAAGAAAGACAGTCTTTTCAATAAATGGTGCTGGGAAAATTGGACATACACATGCAGAAGAAGGAAACTAGACCACTCTCTTTCACCATACACAAAGATAAACTCAAAACGGATGAAAGATCTAAATGTGAGACAAGATTTCATCAAAATCCTAGAGGAGAACACAAGCAACACCTGTTTTGAACTCGGCCACAGTAACTTATTGAAAGATACATCCATGAAGGCAAAAGAAAAAAAAGCAAAAATGAACTATTGGGACTTCATCAAGATAAGAAGCTTTTGCACAGCAAAGGATATAGTCAACAAAACTAAAAGACAACCTACAGAATGGGAGAAGATATTTCCAAATGACGTATCAGATAAAGGGCTAGTTTCCAAGACCTATAAAGAACTTAAAAAACTCAACACCAAAGAAACAAACAATCCAATCATGAAATGGGCAAAAGACATGAACAGAAATCTCACAGAGGAAAACCTAGACATGGCCAACATGCACATGAGAAAATGCTCTGCATCACTTGCCATCAGGAAATACAAATCAAAACCACAATGAGATACTACCTCACACCAGTGAGACTGGGGAAAATTAACAAGGCAGGAAACCACAAATGTTAGAGAGGATGCGGAGAAAAGGGAACCCTCTTACACTGTTGGTGGGAATGTGTACTGGTTCAGCCACTCTGGAAAACTGTGTGGAGGTTCCTCAAAGAGTTAAAAATATACCTGCCCTACGACCCAGCAATTGCACTGTTGGGGATTTACCCCAAAGATTCAGATGCAATGAAATGCCGGGACAGCTACACCCCAATGTTTATAGCAGCAATGTCCATAATAGCCAAACTGTGGAAGGAGCCTCGGTGTCCATTGAAAGATGAATGGATAAAGAAGATGTGGTTTATGTATACAATGGAATATTACTCAGCCATTAGAAACAACAAATACCCACCATTTGCTTCAAAGTGAATGGAACTGGAGGGTATTATGCAGAGTGAAGTAAGTCAATCGGAGAAGGACAGTGTATGTTCTCATTCATTTGGGGAATATAAATAATAGTGAAAGAAAATACAAGGGAAGGGAGAAGAAATGTGTGCGAAATATCAGAAAGGTAGACAGAACATAAAGACTCCTAACTCTGGGAAACGAACTGGGGGTGGTGGAAGGGGAGGAGGGCGGGGGGTGGGTGTGAGTGGGTGACGGGCACTGAGGGGACACTTGACGGGATGAGCACTGGGTGTTATTCTGTATGTTGGTAAATTGAACACCAATAAAAATTATTTTATTAAAAAAATTAAAAAATTAAAAAAATTAAAAATTGCAGGACTTCCCACTGTAAAAAAAAAAAGAAGAAGAAGAAGAAGATCATTAAAGCAGCAAGAGACAAGAAATCTCTTACTTTTATGGGGAAAAATATTAGATTAACAGGAGACCTCTCCACAGAGACCTGGCAGGCCAGAAAGGGCTGGCAGGATCTATTCAGGGTCCTAAATGAGAAGAACATGCAGCCAAGAATACTTTATCCAACAAGGCTCTCATTCAGAATAGAAGGAGAGATAAAGAGCTTCCAAGAGAGGCAGAAACTGAAAGAATATGTGACCACCAAACCAGCTCTCCAAGTAATATTAAGGGGGACCCTGTAAAAGAAAGAGGAAGCCCAAAGAAATAATCCACAAAAACAGGGGCTGAATAGATATTATGATGACACTAAATTCATATCTTTCAATAGTAACCCAGAACATGAATGGGGTTAATGATTCCATCAAAAGGCGCACGGTTTCAGACTGGATAAAACAGCAAGACCCATCTATTTGCTGTCTACAAGAGACTCATTTTAGACCTAAGGACACCTATAGCCTGAAAATGAAAGTTTGGAGAACCATTTACCATTCAAATGGTCCTCAAAGGAAAGCTGGGATATCAATCCTCATATCAGATATTGGTGTTATGTTCTCATTCATTTGGGGAATATAAATGATAGTGAAAGGGAATATAAGGGAAGGGAGAAGAAATGTGTGGGAAATACCTCATATCAGATAAATTAAAGTTTATCCCAATGGCTGTAGTAAGAGATGAAAAAGGACACGATATCATACTTAAAGGATCTATCCAACAAGAAGACCTAACAATCATGAATATTTATGCCCCTAATGTGGGAACTGCCAAGTATATCAATCAATTAATATTCAAAGTTAAGACGTACTTAGATAATAATACACTTATACTGGGAGACTTCAACATGGTGCTTTCTGTAAATGACAGATATTCTAAGCACTATCACTCCAAGGAACAAAAGCTTTAAATGATACACTAGACCAGATGGATTTCAAAGACATTTACAGAACTTTACATCCAAACGCAACTGAATACACATTCTTCTCAAGTGCACATGGAACTTTCTCCAGAATAGACCACATAATGTGTCACAAACCAGGTCTTAACCGATACCAAACATTGGGATTGTCCCCTGCATATTTTCAGACCATAATGTTTTGAAACTTGAGCTCAATCACAAGGAATAAGATGGAAGAAACTCAAACACGTGGAGGTTAAAGAGCATTCTGCTGAAAGAGGAATGGGTCAACCAGGAAATTAGAGAAGAATTAAAAAGATTCATGGAAACTAATGAGAAAGAAAATAAAACCATCCTAAATCTATGGGATAAAGCAAAAGCAGGCCCGAGGGGGAAATTCATGGCAATACAAGTATCTCTCAAAAAATGGAAAAAAACTCAAATACGCAGGCTGATTTTGAACCTAAATGACCTGGAGAAAGAACAGCAAATAAAACCTACACCAAGCAAAAAAGGAGAGTTAATAAAGATCCGAGCAGAACTCAATGCAATAGAGACCAGAAGATCTGTGGAACAGATCAACAAAACCAGGAGTTGGTTCTTTGAAAGAAGATAGAAAAACCATTAGCCAGCCTTATTAAAAACAAAAGAGAATAGACTCCAATTAATAAAAAGAGAAAAGACTCAAATTAATAAAATCACAATTGAAAAAGGAGAGATCACCACCAATATCAAGGAAATACAAACGATTTTAAAAACATATTATGAGCAGCTATACGCCTATAAATTAGGCAATCTAAAGAAATGGACGCATTTCTGGAAAACCACAAAATACAAAAACTGGAACACGAAAAAATAAAAAACCTGAACAGGCCAATAACCAGGGATGAAATTGAAGCAGTCACCAAAAACCTCCCAAAACACAAAAGTCCAGGACCAGATAACTTCCCAGGGGGAATTCTATCAAACGTTTAAAGAAGAAACCATACCTATTCTACTATAGCTATTGTGAAAGATATAGAAAGGGATAGAATACTTACAAACTCGTTCTATAAGGCCAGCATCACCTTAATTCCAAATCCAGACAAAGACCCCACCAAAAAGGAGCATTTTAGACCAAAACCCCTGATAAACACAGATGCAAAAATTCTCAACAAGATACTACCCAATAGGATCCAATAGTCCATTAAGAAGATTATTCACCATGACCAAGTGAGATTTATCCCCTGAAAGCAAGGCTGGTTCAACACTTGTAAAGCAATCAAAGTGATAGATCATATCAGCAAGAGAAAAAACAAGAACCATATGATCCTCTCAATAGATGCAGAGAAAGCACTTGACAAAATACAGCATCCATTCCTGATCAAAACTCTTCAGAATGTAGGGATGGAGGGGACATTCCTCAGAATCTTAAATCCATCTACAGGAACTGGAGAGTACTGTGCTGAAGAAAGTCAATCAGAGAAGGACAAACATATGGTTTCATCCATTTGGGGAATATGAAATATGGTGAAAGGGAATAGAGAGGAAAGGAGAGAAAATGAGTGGGAAATATCAGGGAGGGTGACAGAACATGAGAGACACCTAACTCTGGGAAACAAGCAAGGGGTGGTGGAAAGGGGGGTGGGTGGGAAGATGAGGTGACTGCGTGACGGGCATTGAGGGGGGCACTAGACGTCATCTGGATGTTATGCTATATGTTGGCAAATCGAACACCAATAAAAAATATACCAAAAAAAAAGCCATCTACAAAAGGCCACAACAAATATTCTCAATGGGGAATCACTGAGAACCTTTCCCCTAAGATCAGGAACACAACAGGTATGTCCACTCTCACCACTGCTATTCAACATAGTACTGGAAGTCCTGGCCTCAGCGATCAGGCAACAAAAAGAAATAAAAGGCATTCAAATAGGCAAAGAAGAAGTCAAAGTCTCCCTCTTCACAGAAGACATGATACTGTACGTAGAAAACCCAAAAGACTCCAGCCCAAGATTGCTAGAACTCATACGGCAATTTGGCAGTGTGGCAGGATACAAAATCAATGCCCAGAAGTCAGTGGCACTTCTATATACTAACAATGAGACTGAAGAAAGAGAAATTACTGAGTCAAATCCATTTACAGTTGCACCCAAAACCATAAGATACCTAGGAATAATCCTTTGGTTAGGAACACCTAACCAAGGAGGCAAAGGATCTATACCCTAAAATACAGAACACTTCTTTTTTTAATTTCTTTTTGTTGGAGTTCAAAGGCCAACATATAGAATAACACACAGTGCTCATCCCATCAAGTGCCCCCCTCAGTTCCCGTCACCCTGTCACCCCAACTCCCCGCCCACCTCCCTTTTCACCACCTCTAGTTCATTTCCCAGAGTTAGGGGTCTCTCGTGTCCTGTCTCCTTTTCTGATATTTCCCACTCATTTTCTCTCCTTTCCCCTTTATTCTCTTTCATTGTTTTTTATATTCCCCAAATGAATGAGATCATATAATTTTGTCCTTCTCTGACTGATTTATATCACTCAGAATAATACCCTCCAGTTCCATCTACCTCGAAGCAATTGGTGGGTATTTGTTGTTTCTAATGGCTGAGGAATATTCCATTGTATACATAAACCACATCTTCTTTATCCATTCATCTTTCAATGAACACTGAGGCTCCTTCCACAGTTTGGCTATTGTAAACACTGCTGCTAGAAACATCGAGGTGCAGGTGTCCCGGGGTTTCCCTGCATCAATTACAGAACAATTCTGAAAGAAATTGGAGGGAGGGGCATGATTGCAGAAGAGTAGGGTTCCCAAATGACCTGTCCCCACCAAATTACCCAGATAACCTTCAAATCATCCTGAAAATCTACGAAATCGGCCTGAGATTTAAAGACAGACCAGCTGGAATGCTACAGTGAGAAGAGTTCGCGCTTCTATCAAGGTAGGAAGACGGGGGAAAAGAAATAAAGAAACAAAAGGCCTCCAAGGGGGAGGGGCCCCGCGAGGAGCCAGGCTAAGGCCGGGGCGAGTGTCCCCAGGACAGGAAAGCCCCGTCCCAGAAAAGCAGGAGCTTCTCCAATCTTCCTGGGTGGAAAGGCACTCGCAGGGAGTTGGAGCAGGACCCCAGGAGGGCGGGGATGCCCTCGGGCTCCCTGGGACAGTAACAGAGCAACTGCGCCCCGGGGAGAGCGTGCCGAGCTCCCTAAGGGCTGCAGCACGCACGGCGGGACCCGGAGCAGCTCGGAAGGGCTCGGGCGGCGGCTCCGCGGAGGGGGCTGCGCGGCGGGAGCGCGAATCCAACACCACAGACCGGGAGCACAGGGCGCCGGGACACAGCCCAGGATCCGGCCTTCCCCTGGTACAGGCAAAGGCCGGGAGGGTCCAGGACAGCAAGGACGCTTCTGCCCCGAGCTGAGCAGATCAGCGGCCCCGCCCCCGCAGCATCCAGGCCCCTGCAGGCTGAGAGCTCCATACTTACTGCGGGAGCTGAATCCAGGGCTCCAGAGCTGGCCGCCAACACTGCGGTTGTTCCTCCTGGGGCCTCACAGGGAAAACAACCACCACGGAGCCCTGAACCAGGCTGGGGGCAAAGCAGCTCCCCCAATGCTAACACCTGAAAATCAGCACAAGAGGCCTCTCCCCCAGAAGACCAGCTAGACAGACAAGTTCCAGGGGAAGTCAAGGGACTTAAAGTATCAGAAGATACTCCCCGTGTTGTTTTGTTTTTTTTTCTTTTTGATTTCTGTTTGCTTCCCCCACCTTTTTTTCCTTTCTTTCTTTTTCTTTCTCTTTTCCTTCTCTTTCTTTTTTTTCTTCCTTTTTTCTTTTTTTCTTTTTCTCTTTTCTTTCCTTCTTTCTCTCCTCTCTTTTTCTCCTTTTCCCAATACAACTTGTTTTTGGCTACTCTGCACTGAGCAAAATGACTAGAAAGAAAACCTCACCTCAAAAGAAAGAATCAGAAACAGTCCTCTCCCACAGAGTTACAAAATCTGGATTACAATTCAATGTCAGAAAGCCAATTCAGAAGCACTATTATACAGCTACTGGTGGCTCTAGAAAAAAGCATAAAGGACTCAAGAGACTTCCTGATTGCAGAATTTAGATACAATCAGGCAGAAATTAAAAATCAATTGAATGAGATGCAATCCAAACTAGAAGTCCTAACGACTAGGGTTAACAAGGTGGAAGAATGAGTGAGTGACATAGAAGACAAGTTGACGGCAAAGAGTGAAACTGAGGAAAAAAAGAGACAAACAATTAAAAGACCATGAAGATAGATTAAGGGAAATAAATGACAGCCTGAGGAAGAAAAACCTACATTTAATAGGGGTTCCCAAGGGCACGGAAAGGGACAGAGGGCCAGAATATGTATTTGAACAAATCATAGCTAAAAACTTTCCTAAAGTGGGAAGGGAAACAGGCATTCAGATCCAGGAAATAGATCCCCCCCCTAAAATCAATAAAAACCATTCAACACCTCGACATTTAATAGTGAAGCTTGCAAATTCCAAAGATAAAGATCCTTAAAGCAGCAAAAGACAAGAAATCCCTGACTTTTATAGTGAGGAATATTAGGGTAACAGCAGACCTCTCCACAGAGACCTGGCAGGCCAGAAAGGGCTGGCAGGATATATTCAGGGTCCTAAATGAGAAGAACATGCAACCAAGAATACTTTATCCAGCAAGGCTCTCATTCAAAATGGAAGGAGAGATAAAGAGCTTCCAAGACAGGCAGGAACTGAAAGAATATGTGACCTCCAAACCAGCTCTGCAAGAAATTTTAAGGGGGACTCTTAAAACTCCCCTTTAGGAAGAAGTTCAGTGCAACAATCCACAAAAACGGACTGAATAGATATCAAGATGACACTAAACTCATATCTTTCAATAGTAACTCTGAATGTGAACGGGCTTAATGACCCCATCAAAAGGCACAGGGTTTCAGACTGGATAAAAAAGCAGGACCCATCTATTTGCTGTCTACAAGAGACTCATTTTAGACAGAAGGACACCTACAACCTGAAAATAAAAGTTTGGAGAACCATTTACCATTCAAATGGTCCTCAAAAGAAAGCAGGGGTAGCCATCCTTATATCAGATAAACTAAAATTTACCCCGAAGACTGTAGTGAGAGATGAAGAGGGACACTGTATCACACTTAAAGGATCTATCCAACAAGAGGACTTAACAATCCTCAATATATATGCCCCGAATGTGGGAGCTGCCAAATATGTCAATCAATTAATAACCAAAGTGAAGAAATACTTAGATAATAATACCCTTATACTTGGTGATTTCAATCTAGCTCTTTCTATACTCGATAGGTCTTCTAAGCACAACATCTCCAAAGAAACGAGAGCTGTAAATGATACACTGGACCAGATGGATTTCACAGATATCTACAGAACTTTACATCCAAACTCAACTAAATACACATTCTTCTCAAGTGCACATGGAACTTTCTCCAGTATAGACCACATACTGGGTCACAAATCAGGTCTGAACCGATACCAAAAGATTAGGATGCCTTGAAATTAGAACTAAATCACAACAAGAAGTTTGGAAGGACCTCAAACGCGTGGAGGTTAAGGACCATGCTGCTAAAGATGAAAGAGTGAACCAGGAAATTAAGGAAGAAATAAAAAGATTCATGGAAACTAATGACAATGAAGACACAACCATTCAAAATCTTTGGGATGCAGCAAAAGCAGTCCTGAGGGGGAAATACATCGCAATACAAGCATCCATTCAAACACGGGAAAGAACTCAAATACAAAAGCTAACCTTACACATAAAGGAGCTAGAAAAAAACAGCAAATAGATCTTACACCCAGCAGAAGAAGAGAGTTAATAAAGATTCCAGCAGAACTCAACGAAATCGATACCAGAAGAACTGTGGAACAGATCAACAAAACCAGGAGTTGGTTCTTTGAAAGAATTAATAAGATATATAAACCATCAGCCATCCTTATTTAAAAAAGAGAAAAAACACTCAAATTAATAAAATCATGAATGAGAAAGGAGAGATCACTACAACACCAAGGAAATACATACGATTTTAAAAATATATTATGAACAGCTATACACCAATAAATTAGGCAATCCAGGGGAAATGGACATATTTCTGGAAAGCCAAAAAATACCAAAACTGGAACAGGAAGAAATAGAAAACCTGAACAGGCCAACAACCAGGGAAGAGATTGAGGCAGTCATCAAAAACCTCCCAAGACACAAAAGGCCAGGGCCAGACGGCTTCTCAGGGGAATTCTATCAAAAGATTAAAGAAGAAAACATATCTATTCTACTAAAGCTGTTTGGAAAGATAGAAAGAGATGGAGTACTTCCAAATTCGTTCTATGAGGCCAGCATCACCTTAATTCCAATACCAGACAAAGACCGCACCTAAAGGAGAATTACAGAACAAAATCTCTGATGAACACGGATGCAAAAATTCTCAAAAAGATACTAGCCAATAGGATACAACAATACATTAAGAAAATTATTCAACATGACCAAGTAGGATTTATTTCCGTGACACAAGGCTGGTTCAACACTTGTAAAACAATCAAAATGATTCATCATATCAGCAAGAGAAAAACCAAGAACCATATGATCCTCTCACTAGATGCAGAGAAAGCATTTGACAAAATACATCATCCATTCCTGATCAAAACTCTTCAGAGTGTAGGGATAGAGGGAACATTCCTCGACATCTTAAAAGGCATCTAAGAAAAGCCCACAGCAAATGTCATTCTCAACGGGGAAGCACTGGGAGCCTTTCCCCTAAGATCAGGAACAAGACATGGGTGTCCGGGCTCACCACTACTATTCAACATAGCACTGGAAGTCCTAGCCTCAGCAATCAGACAACAAAAAGACATTAAAGGCATTCGAATTGGCAAAGAATTCAAACTCTCCCTCTTTGCCGATGACATGATACTCTACATAGAAAACACAAAGGCTTCCACCCCAAGACTCCTAGAACTCATATGGCAATTTGGCAGCGTGGCAAGATACAAAATCAATGCCCAGAATTCAGTGGCATTTCTATACACTAAGAATGAGACTGAAGAAAGAGAAATGAAGGAGTCATTCCCATTGACAATTGCACCCAAAAGCATAAGATACCTAGGAATAAACTTAACCAAAGACGTAAAGGAACCATACCCTAAAAACTATAGAACACTTCTGAAAGAAATTGAGAAAGACACAAAGAGATGGAAAAATTCTCCATGCTCAAGGATTGGCAGAATTAATATTGTGAAGATGTCACTGTTATCCAGGGCATTTTACACTTTTAATGCAATCCCTATCAAAATACCATAGACTTTCTTCAGAGAGTTAGAAAAAATTATTTTAAGATTTGTGTGGAATCAGAAAAGACCCCGAATAGATAGGGGAATTTTAAAAAAGAAAACCATATCTGAGGGCATCAGAATGCCAGATTTCAGGTTGTTCTACAAAGCTGTGGTCATCAAGACAGTGTGGTCCTGGCACAAAAACAGACACATAGATCAATGGAACAGAATAGAGAACGCAGAAGTGGACCCTCAACTTTATGGTCAACTAATATTTGATAAAGGAGGAAAGACTATCTACTGGAAGAAAGTGTCTTCAGTATGTGGTGCTGGGAAAATTGGACATCCACATGCAGAAGAATGAAACTAGACCACTCTTTTGCACCATACACAAAGATAAATTCAAAATGGATGAAAGATCTAAATGTGAGACACGATTTCATCAAAATCCTAGAGGAGAACACAGGCAACACCTGTTTTGAACTCGGCCACAGTAACTTCTTGCAAGATACATCCACGAAGGCAAAAGAAATAAAAGCAAAAATGAACTATTGGGACTTCATCAAGATAAGAAGCTTTTGCACAGCAAAGGATACAGTCAACAAAACTCAAAGACAACCTACAGAATGGGAGAAGATATTTGCAAATGACATATCAGATAAAGGGCTAGTTCCCAAGATCTATAAAGAACTTATTAAACTCAACAGCAAAGAAACAGACAATTCAATCAGGAAATGGGCAAAAGACATGAACAGAAATCTCACAGAGGAAGACATAGACATGGCCAACACACACATGAGAAAATATTCTGTATCACTTGCCATCAGGGAAATACAAATCAAAACCACAATGAGATCACCTCACACCAGTGAGAATGGGAAAAATTGGCAAGGCAGGAAACCACAAATGTTGGAGAAGATGCGGAGAAAAGGGAGCCCCCTTACACTGTTGGTGGGTTGTGAACTGGTGCAGCCACTCTGGAAAACTGTGTGGAGGTTCCTCAATGAGTTAAAAATAGACCTGCCCTACGCCCCAGCAATTGCACTGCTGGGGATCTACCCCAAAGATGCAGATGCAATGAAAAGCCGGGACCCCTGCTCCCCGATGTTTATAGCAGCAATGTCCACAATAGCCAAACTGTGGAAGGATCCTCAGTGTCCATCGAAAGATGAATGGATAAAGAAGATGTGGTTTATGTATACAATGGAATATTACTCAGCCATTAGAAACGACAAATACCCACCATTTTCTTCAACGTGGATGGAACTGGAGGGTTTTGCTGAGTGAAGTAAGTCAATCAGAGAAGGACAAACAGTGTATGATCTCATTCGTTTGGGGAATATAAATAATAGTGAAAGGGAATATAAGGGAAGGGAGAAGAAATGTGTGGGAAATATCAGAAAGGGGGACAGAACATAAAGACTCCTAACTCTGGGAAACGAACTAGGGGTGGTGGAAGGGGAGGAGGGCGCGGGGGGCGGGGGGGAAATGGATTATGGGCACTGAGGTGGCACTTGATGGGATGAGCACTGGGTGTTATTCTGTATGTTGGTAAGTTGAACACCAATAAAAAATAAATTTATTTTTTAAAAAAAAGAAAACCACAACAAAGAAACAAAAACTTGCCTTTATTTCATGCATATTTAAAACTGTGAGAACTGGCAAATATTTATAGCTTTTACATAGGTCATGCACAATTTTATTGGTGTTTTACACTCAGATGATAGAATTTGGGCATGGTTATATTATTATAGTACATTCAGGGAGTGTAATAATTACTAATATTATACTTGGCATATATATTGGAACTTTTATCAATCAAAGCAAGAAACGCTTTAGCTGTCACTGTTGGTGAGCAAAGAGTGAGAAGACAAAATAGTATAAAGTATTAGCAGTATTAGTGAACCAAAAATTCTTATGGGAAGGAAGATTAAATATATGGAGTAAGGAATGGACTTAGCACTATAAAGAGAATTTTCAAGTTTTTAAAAATGGCATAGATTAAATATGCTGTCAGTAGCAATGTGCATTAGGAACTAGATGTTCAGTTTTTAATCTCTGAAAAATAATGTCAAGGGAAACAAACTTTACCTAGTGTGGTTATTTGCTAGCTTTTTTTTTCCTGTCTCTTTGGACACTGTCCCCTAAGCTTCCTTTTCAAATTCATTACTAATGTGTATGATGTTTTATATTCCTTGGTGTTTTGTGTGTAGTCCTGTTCTGGCAATTTTGATTCACTGAATTATTCCCTGTGAGCCAGCAGCAAAGTGAATAGATAAGACATGTGGCTGATGCTACATTTTATTTGTGCAGAAACCATACCACATTGCTTAAAACACCTTCTGATATTTTTTCTTCTTCATATAATTTCTCCTTTCTCATGCTCTGTACACAAAGAAATATATTCCCTCTAGATAAAATGGAAATTTTAAGGAAAAAAACCTTAACATAGAAAGAAAAGGGGTTCACCGAGAGGAATTATGTCCAGAATGCTGGTTTCCCTGCATACAACAGTAGCAACTGCTCTTATGTTTTCTATTCCAGCCATTCTATTTGTTAGTGATCCTGTATGAAAATTAGAGGTAAGTCAGAAATATAGGAGGCAATGGAGTCTCCCAAACCTTATCATTGTTTCATTGCTTATCAGCTCAATTTTTAATTAGATTAAATAGGGTATATTGGAGTTCTATTTTGCCACTGAATATAGATAGTAGTATATTTTGTTTTATTACATCATTTTTTTCCTTCTCTGTTAAGTGAAAAGCAGGAAATTTCCATTTGTGTGCCTGTGTTTCTAACTGAATATAGGCTAGGTAGTACTTTCTTTTAGAGAATAGACTAACTCTAGGTAATTCCTGGCTACATTGAACACTTATTACTTATATGAATATATCTAAGGTACAAAACCAAACTGACTCCAGTGCTTCATTTGGGAATAAAGATAAAGTTCCATAGTTGTGTCATAAAGACTGAATGAGATAGAATATACAAATCTTTAGTATGTCATTGGGAAAAATAATGCCTTTGCTTAATCACAGTAACCATGAATATTCTGCCCCAAATTGGAAATCAGTTCACACTAAAAGAAAATAAGGTAAAAAACCAGCTCTTCGAAAAGCATAGTAAGTGCCACATGGCTTATATAGCACTTTCATTTATACTATTTCAATTAATTCCCAAAATGCCCTTGAATTTCACATCCATGGTAAACAAAGAAGACTGATACTTAAGAAAATAAAGGACCATTCAAAGTCACAAATCTATTAAGTGGCCCATTTGTATTTTTAACCCATATTTCTCTAACCACAGAGCCTATATACTTTCTGTGATAGTAATCTACCTTAGAGTGTCATAAATAAGAAACTGATACTGTTTTGATAGCATCATCTTATATTCAGGTTATGTGCTTTACTTTTTTCCTTGATTACAGATGACTAAATAAAGAACTGAAACTTGGAGGGTAGGAATTGATAATTGCCATAAACTGCTAGAGATACAATCCTTCCAGCCACTTGGTGGGTTCTCTAGAGGAGTCTTTGCTTCACTCAGGAAAAGAGAAGCTGCTAAAGAAAACCTGTGTCATGGCCCAAAGTTCAGAAAGACTGAGCAGTTTCAAGTAAATTTAGAGTAATTATGAAGCCAAACTAGATTTTACCCACAATACTGAATTAAAAAAACTTTCCTTCCCTCTAATGTATTATCCTAAACCCTGAACAACTATTTAAAGTAAAAACGAGTGGGAAATATCAGAAAGGAAGACAGAACATGAGAGACCCCCAACTCTGGGAAACGAACTAGTGGTGTGGAAGGGGAGGTGGGCGGGGGGTGGAGGTGACTGAGTGACGGGCACTGAGGGGGGCACTTGATGGGATGAGCACTGGGTGTTATTCTATTTATTGGCAAATTGAACACCAATAAAAATATAAATTAAAAAATAATAAAATAAAGTAGAAACAGTGAGGTGATCAATAAAGGACATGGCTTGGAAGATATGATGTGTAAAGTCCCCCTAATGATATTTAATGAGGTTTAACTGAAGAAGAATGAAATTAGTAAACATAGAGTTGAAACGATTAGACTCTACTAAGAGACAGGTCCATCCAGGGCACCCAAGACATTAACAACAACAGCAAAATGCACCAGAAATAAATGCAGTCAGTCTAAGGCTCTCATCTCAGTGTCTTAAAAGAACATCCTTTGGTGCTTCAAACTTAATGTATTCTTTTATACAGAGTCCCTTTCTCATCTTGGGCATCAAGAAGTCATCAGTATCTAGTTTATCTGAACCATCGTTGTTAATACTAACCTGATGGTAACAATTTTAAAGGGGCATGACATGGGATAATTTCAGAAGGAAACCTTGAAGGTACTTTGTGGCCATCTTATTTGACAAATATGAACTATTATTGCTAGCTGACATTTTGAATAGTTCAAAGGGTCTGTCTCAGGAGTTCTTAGAAGGAGTTCTTGATTTTGATGAAATGATTGAAAGATAATTTAAGTTTAACCTAAACCATGTTCTTCCAGGGGGAAATATGGATCTACATTCATAAATAAAAAGATGAGCTAAATGTTAGAGATACCTTTCATACTCTGCATGAATACTTCCTTGGATGGCTTCAGGCTTGAGGAATCATATGCACCTAATTAAACATTGAGGTTTTTTTTCTCCTCAGAGGCTGCTGAATGAATGAATGAATGAATGAATAACACACACCAGGTTTAGTTGATGTTGGTAAATGAATACAGTCCATTGATTGTCAATACATCCATTGATTGTCTTTATAAATAGGATAGTATACTTCTTCTGAGTCAGTTATATTGCACCATCTCTTGGTAGACTCTTTAAGCCAATTTTTGCTGATCCTTGAAAATTAGACTTTAAGTACTCCTTTTCAGTGATGCTCACATGAACTTTCTATATATATTAATACCTTTCTTCACAGCTTTTCATTCATTCCCTCAAAGGTTTAAAGAGTGTCAGTCAAGTTATTATTTTTCAGAAGCTATTAAAATTGATTGGAAAGTTAAGAGAAATCAAGAATATGCAAAAAAGTTGAAATAAGGTTAAAAATGCAGTGCATTGACACATAATTACCTATGGAAGAGTAATAATATACCTTTGTTTTAAAAAAAAAGTTTTATTTAAATTCCTGCTTGTTAACACAGTATTAGTTTCAGTTGTAGAACATAGTGGCTCAACACTTGGATACAATGCCTGATACTCATCACAGATGCCCTCCTTCATCCCCATCTCCTGTTTTACCCATCCCCCCCTCACCTTCCTCAGGTTTTTATTAGTTTATTCTCTATAGTTAAGAGTATGTTTCTTGGTTTGCTTCTCTCATTCCCCTTACCCTTTGCCAGTTTGTTTGGTTTCTTAAAATCCATATGAATGCAATTGTATGCTATTTGTCTTTCTCTGACTGACTTATTTCAGTTAGCATAATTATTTTTAGGTTGTAAATGGCATCATTTCATCCTTTATGATAATGGAGTGATAATATACCTTTTTAAACCAGGTTCTCCAAAGCCAGTAGAAGCCAGGAAATTTAATGCAGAAATGTCAATTTTGGGATTGAAATCAAATATTGTTTATTTGATAAAAATGCATTTTGAAGCTCCTAGATGTTATGAAGAACCAGTACTTCCTAGGAAAAGCAAACCCTGATAAAGGAAGAGTATTGTTTTGAGCAGAAGTAAAGTTAATTAAAAGAATGAAATATAAGAAATTTAATGAAACTTAAATTTAATGAAATTTAATAGACACAACCTAGTAGCTGTGCAGCTAGGAATTCAGCATTCCATAAAGAATTTTGCCTGATTGGCATTTGTGATGCAACTACAAACTCAACATCACTTCAATAAATAAAGAAAAGTGTTTCTTTTAAGCCTCCTATGACTTCCAGGCACAGGACTGTGTTGCAATGCCTTTAAAGATCACAATCTGCTGTCACTTGCACACATACACAATGTAGTGGAGTAGTTCCCAGGGGATTTCAGCACAGATGTATGATGGGCTGGGAAAAATCCATTGAAGATTCATAAAATTTTCCCTCTACATAAAATGACACACCAATTCAGCCAGATTCTGGCTCTACACTTAGACCTTTGTTAATTAACTCTTCGAGTTTATTCCTTGTGTTTTCTTCTAGAAATCTGGCAGGAGAACCACAAATAAGCAACTGAAAAATGAGAAACCACACAGAACTAACAGATTTTATCCTCCTGGGATTGTCAGATGACCCACAGCTTCAGGAGGTGATCTTTGTCTTTCTGCTTATCACCTACATGCTCAGCATCACTGGGAACCTGACCATTATCACCCTCACCCTGCTGGATTCCCACCTCCAGACCCCCATGTATTTCTTCCTCAGAAACTTCTCCTTACTTGAGATTTCATTCACAACTGTGAGCATACCCAAGTTCCTGAGCACCCTGATTACAGGAGATAAAACTGTTTCCTTTAATGATTGTATGGCTCAGTTATTTTTTTTCATTCTGTTGGGAGTCACTGAATTTTACCTGCTGGCTGCCATGTCCTATGACCGATACATTGCCATCTGCAAACCTCTGCATTACATGACCATCATGAATCCCAGAGTCTGCATACTCCTTGTCTTTGCTTCTTGGTCGGCTTCATTCTTAATCATATTCCCATCACTCATGCTGTTCATACAGCTTGATTATTGTAAGTCCAATGTTATAGACCATTTTACCTGTGACTATTTCCCCTTACTACATCTTTCTTGTTCAGACACTAGATTCTTAGAGATAGTGGGTTTTTCCTGTGCTGTTTTTACGTTAATGTTCACATTGGTGATAATAATTCTGTCCTACATATATATCCTCAGAACAATTTTGAAGATTCCTTCTACTAGTCAGAGGACAAAGGCCTTTTCCACCTGTTCTTCCCACATGATTGTCATCTCTATCTCCTATGGCAGCTGCATTTTCATGTATATTAACCCAGCAGCAAAAGACAGAGTGTCTCTGAGCAAGGGAGTTGCTGTGCTAAACACCTCGGTAGCCCCCATGCTGAACCCCTTTATTTACAGCCTAAGGAACCAGCAAGTCAAGCGAGCCTTCCTGGACAGGGCAAGGAAGATTGTATTTTTCTCAAGCAAATGAAAAAATAAAAGCGCTGTCATAAATTAGAGGCATAATGAAGAACAAGTAAACAAAAAACAGAGTTCTCAAAGTCTAACAATGCCCATGTAGCCTCACTAGAGTTCTATTTCATTGCTTATATTTCTATTGCTAGCAGTTTGCTGAGGATATTTGAATTCATAGATATTTTTTCCATTTAAATTCCAATCCCTTTTCATTGCACTTCCCTTCCTTTAAACTAGTCTTTCCACTCTATAACTATGAGGTTGGCCTCATTTCCCTCTTCTAAATATCTTTAAATTCCACTTTTTTCACAGTAATGCTTAGAAAATCAAAGAAAGACAAAAACACCACAAGATCAATGGGTTAAAACTGTTTATAATTTCACCAGGAAACACTCTTTCATGGAATTCAGAAAATATTGTCATGTTTAACATTATTATTTATTTACCATACAAAGACAATAAATATAGCTTAGTCTTACTGGAGTATTACAGACACTATCTTCTCCATATAAGAGCACACTTAGTAACCGTGTAAAAAATGTGTAACTAAAAAAATTATATAATTACTTTTTTTGAGAAATCTCAAAATATTTCTCAGGTACCCAATTTAAAATTTTACTGTGCCATATAATTTCTCAGCTTAAACTTGAAGTAGTCCCTACTTCTTGAAACTCCATAATTACCACATACTCCATACCAGTTCTTTAAAAAAGCCTGAAGAAATATATATTCCTAGGTACTAGATATGACCACAAATTTACTGTGGTATATTTGAATAAATGCTTGATGTTAAACTGATCTTTTGGATAATAATGACTAAGAGCTATAACATTCTCTTACTTTTTCTGGCCATTTTGATCTAACAGCTTACATGTACAGCTCATTTATGTGAAAATGACACAAAACCTTGTTTCATACTATGCTTTGTTTGTAGAAAAATCATTGCAACAAAATTCAGTACAAGCCCACTATAACTGCATTTCTTCAGTCCTTTACTGGAGGTTCCACAGGACAAAAACCAATACACTTAATAGTATTATAAAGGAAGATACCAATAAATCTTTCTTTCAAATAACATGATTTTCCTCCTAAGACCTTAGTGTATTTACACTAAATGGTTCTTAAGTCCAACACACTCCTCTCCCAGATATCCACACCTCACCTCAATAAGGCCTCCCTCAATGACACTACTTAAAATTACAGAAGCTCCCCTCTTCCAAGGTTATTCAATTTTCTCCCCTTTACAACATAGTTATTAATTTATAAAAGACTCATAATTTGCTAATCAATCATGTTCATTGCTTATTGTCTATATCCTCTCATATCTCTCACCCCATGAGAGCAGGGACCTCTGGCCTCCTTTGCAGATAAAATGATGTGCTCCCAGCAGTGGTGTGCAGGGGCCTGCCTCTATACTTCCCAAGAGCCAGTTGTGCTGTGCCTTCTCCATTCTGTATTCAGAAAGTTCCCATCAGTAGCTTGAAACTTGCCGTTTGAGAGAAGTGACATCTTAGAAACAGATAAGCTCTATAGATCAGTCCCTCACCTCCACCCCCCTGAGAGGCAGTGTTGAACATTTACCAGAAGTCACTAATCCTCCTCATTTAGAACGTGTGTCTGCCTTGTAGTGGGTATTAGACAAATATTTTTGAATAAATAAATACGTTTGCATAATTTAGAATGGTCTGGTGCCCTAGCAATCAGAGCACTGACTAAATATTTTACAACATAAACACATACAATAATGTACATAACACTGAGCTAGCTTTTAAAACTCTTCAAATAAAATGAGCATTTTATCACAACCAGACATTTTGTATGACAAAGAAATAATTGAATGTTTTCTAAAGCATTTGGTGTTCATTTTCTTTTATTTTACATTAGGTCTTTTGACAACTATGTAAAAATCAATTTACTTGATGTGTACTGACTTTTCATGAAGTTAACGCTTTTTTTGATAGGCATTAATTAGATTTATTGTGGTGACTATTTTGCAGTATATACAAATATCAAATCATTATGTTGTACACCTGAAACTAATAGTGTTATATGTCAGTTACACAGCAATTTAAATTTTTTTTAAATCTAGCATGTAAAAAAAATGACAACACGTTTTGTTAAGGTTTGCATATTGAACTTTCTAATGATAGGAATTCTTATGATGCAAAACCTTATTTTTTTCCACCCAAAAAGATTCCTATAATTATTTGGGTTACACCTAGTAATATATGAGGTGCCAACCTCATCTGTCAACTGATACACTTCTGATATTATAAATTCAAATAGAATAATAACTCAGATGATGGTAGTCAGTAAATGGGAGGCCAGTCAGACATCTTGGGTGGTGGGGCTTACCTATAGAGGATAATAATATACCATTGAAAATAATTAGCAATACATACTGGAATTATTCAAAAATATGTTGTGAGTTCAGGACTTAGAGAAAATCTTTATTTTATGTTATTTTATTTATTTTTGTAAAATTTTTATTGGAGTTTTATTTGCCAACATATAGTATAACACCCAGTGCTCATCCTGTCAAGTGCTCCCCCCAGTGCCCATCACCCAGCCACCCTATCCCCCTCCCACCTCCCCTTCTACAACCCTTTGTTCATTTCCCAGAGCTAGGAGTCGATTTAGAGAAAATCTTAATATATTTGGATCCCCTAACAATTTGATTTAATAAACTTTTTTTTTTATTATGAGTATGTTACAACAAAACTTTATTTGTAACTGAAACCTGTCCTCCACTGTCTGAGGAGAGTGAAACCTGGTAGCAACAATATGAACAATAGTTCATAGACCTAAAAAATAGGCACTCATCAACCTCAGAATACATGGAGGTAATTGGCACATTATTAAAAAGCAGATGTCCTACTAGCTTGTGGATAAGAGCCTAACAGTTGTAATTAGTCTTCCTCAAAAGTAAATTATTAGGAGGCCTAGAGAAAAGCTAGAGAGCTATTAGGAACTAGGAATAAAACAGTAAAGGTAGAAAGTGAGTGAGAGAGTGATCAAGGAGGAAAGAGAGAGACAATTCAGCATCTAGAAGTTTGAGGAAAGATATGGAGAGGAAACATATCTAATAAGATATTTCACAGGCAGTCCAGGTGGCTCAGCAGTTTAGCGCCACCTTCAGCATGATCCTGGAGACCCAGCATCGAGTCCCGCGTGGGGCTCACTACATGGAGCCTGCTTCTCCCTCTGCCTGTGTCTCTGTCTCTGTCGCTGTCTCTCTCTCTCTCTCATGAATAAATAAATAAATAAAATATTTAAAAAAGGATATTTCAAATGAAGTGCAGTGCTTTGTGAGATAGAAACTCACCCGCTTTTCCTGTAAGTAACTCCATAAAGATTGCATTGCCCACAATGCTATAATTTACAGTCATATAGGATCACATGAGCCTCATAGTACAGTATGCTTATCATATAATTAGAAGTTTTTGCAATATAAAGGAATTTCATCTTTCTTGACTATATTAATGGACTATGAGTATTTTTCTAGTGAAAGGAATACTTTGTTCATTATTGCATACCAAAGGCTTATTGTAGTGTAGCCATTAACTAAAATATTTGTTAAATTAGTCAACAAAGGATGGAGGTCTCAAAATGCTTATTCCTATCTAAACTATTTTTATCTCTTGCCTTGAATAATTATAATTATTCTGTCCTGATATTTTGTTTAAGTAAGTTTCTATGCCTGGGTTTTCTAGAACCCCTTCTTTTTCAGAATCATAGACAAAAATCTCTATAACCCTTGTAACAATAGCAGAACCTTTAAACTCCTTACTCAACAGAAAGAACCTCTCTTTTCTATTTAGATCTACCTCCCAGCATCTCCCCTGCGGACATATATGGGGAAAAATCTTATATTTTAATCATTAAGGTACCAGATGGAACCCTATGATTAGACTCCTATAGATAACACACTTTCAATGTTTTCTTAATTTGAGATGTTTTCATATAGACGATAGTGAAATATCACAATGGTACACAACAATGCCATTTACTTGGCACATATCAATGGCTTCCTTGAGACAGATCCTTTCAAGTCTCAGTAACAACTCATGTACTCCATCTTTCACTTTATATAATCCCCAGAAACACAGTTCTATTTGTGTGACCTTGGAAAAATTAGCTAAACTCTCCATGAGTCAGCTTCCTAATATAAAAATTAGGGAGGATAATAGGAATTTCTTCAGAGAGTAGTTGTAAATATTGATTTATATAAGGCTTGCAAAAGACTTACAAATATGCCTGGTACCCTATAAATGCTTAATAAATTAAAACTATTACTATGATCTTAAATAATATCAGCTTTACTTGAATGTCATACAGCCAACGACATGCAGTTTACTCAAAAACAATTTGGCTTTATGTATCACAACATTGTCTGTAGGACAAATGTCCTTGTATAGTACATCATGTGGTACTCCCTCATCCATAAATTGGGGATGACAATAATGATTATTTCTTTTTTACACATCACTACTCTAAAAATATTTTATTATGGACTTACACATTTTGCATCTACCAAATTCCGTCAATTATGTGTCTATATACGAAGACTGCAAAGACTACATTTTCCATTGTCCATAAAGCTAGAATTATAAATGTAAATTTTAGTTCTGCCAACCAGATGCATTCATAAAAGATACAAACTTTAAACATTGCTATAGTTAAGCATCTACATTGGTGGTGTAGATCACAGCAGATTCCAATGACCATAAATTTTGTAACAATAGCCCTAGATTCCTGAGGATCAGTTCTCATGAGGACTCAATTTTGTAAAGCAGCTTTGAGATCACTCCAGGAAGCTCTTCCTAAAATCTGCCTTTAACTCTCTTGATAATTCCTTAATTTGTACATTACATTAAATTGATTTACATTTAACTAGCTATAATAAATTCTGTTCTCTACAACTGCAGTTGTATATATATACAAAGCCTATCCAGGTAACAGCTCTCAAAGAAATAAGAATTTTGAGCCAATTTATTAACCTGGCTTGATTTGAAGTCAGCAACGATTCCATTAGACACTGAAACACTGGTAGTCCACATGGACACATTAACAATGCAGAAATCACCAAGAATAAATGCCTACTAAAAGCAAAGTTGAATAAAATTGAATACTGAATACAAGGCTTATGTAGGAGCTGGCTGCTTCTAAATCCCTTAGACAGCTTAAAGAAAAAAATGTAATTTTGCTTCAATCTTCTCATTGATGAAGGATAGTTGGAAGAAAAGCAGGCATGGACAAGGGACCCTAGGAGAAAACCACCCTTAAAAGGATTCTACACCTCCCTGGAAAGAGTGCTTCACTCTTCCCCATGTGATAGGTAGATAACCACGACCTGATTGGATGACAAGCTCATGGAGGGTTAATTATATTGAATCAGCTCACCAACAAACCCATAAAACCCCTAGACTTAGAGACTCTGATAGTAACCCTCTCAGGTCCCCTCCCTCTTTGGGAGCTTTGTACTATCACTCAATAAATTCTGCTTTGCTGCCCATCACTCTATCTGGTCTACCTCTTCATTCTTCTAAGTGGTGTGACCAAGAACCATTGGCATTGGTAGAGAAGAAATCCTATCTAGCATCATAAATGAAGAGATGACGTCACCAATATTAAATTCTGATCCTGCAAATATTAAATCCTGTTCCTTAAATATCCAGTTGATTTAATTCACAACTTCTTCACATGTCTTACGTTAATGTTAGAACACTGACTGGGAAAAATGGGAACTGATCATTGGAAGGAAGGCATCTCTGTGGATTCAGATGATTCTGAGTACCTGAACATGAAAGCACCACCTAGATTCCCTTGGCAGCAGAAGGACCATCTTGTTCTGCTTCATGAAGCTGACCATGTATCATTTAGAACCTCTGTAATTATCTCACCTCAGGTAGTTAAGTTTAAATTTGTCCTTTGTGTACATTCACCATTCTTAGCCTGGTTCTGACATATATGTATCAGAATCTAGCATTACGAGGAGATGCTAAGCAAGTACAAACTCAGAAAAAGACATAATTACACTTAAAAATTTTACCTGTTTTTTTAATAATGTTTTCCTTTCAAAAAATTTTTAAATCTAATTAGTTAATATACTGCAATACTGGTTTCAGGAGTAGAATTCAGTGATTCATTACTTACATATGACACCCAGTGCCTCCTCATAACAAGCGCCCTCCTAAAATCCATTACCCATCTCTATCATCTCCCACCCTAATCCTCCCATTAACCCTAAGTTTCTTCTCTGTCGCTTATGGTTTGTCTCTCTCTCTCTTTTATCTTTCTCCCCTCTCCCATATGTTCTTCGGTTTTGTTTCTTTTAATTAATTAACTTATTTATATATTTATTTTAATAAATTTATTTTTTATTGGTGTTCAATTTGCCAGCATATAGAATAACACCCAGTGCTCATCCCATCCAGTGCCCACTTCAGTACCCACCACCCAGTCACCCCCACCCCCCGCCCACCTCCCCTTCCACCACCCCTAGTATGTTTCCCAGAGTTAGGAATCTCTCATGTTCTGTCTCCCTTTCTGATATTTTTCATTCATTTTTCTCCTTTCCCCTTTATTTCCGTTCACTGTTATTTATATTCCTCAAATGAATGAGACCATATAATGTTGGTCCTTCTCCAATTGACTTATTTCACTCAGTATAATACTCTGGTATCTCTTCAGATTGAATAAATATTTTGCCTTTCTGTTTTTTTTCTTTTTTCTTATGGAAAAAGTACTTGGCTTTATTTTATTCTATTTTTATTTTTATATTTTTTAATAATAAATGTATTTTTATTGGTGTTCAATTTTTTATAATAAATTTATTTTTTACTGGCGTTCAATTTACCAACATACAGAATAACACCCAGTGCTCATCCTGACAAGTGCCCCCCTCAGTGCCCGTCACCCACTCACATCCACCCCCCGCCCTCCTCCCTTCCACCACCCCTAGTTCGTTTCCCAGAGTTAGGAGTCTTTATGTTCTGTCTCCCTTTCTGATATTTCCCACACATTTCTTCTCCCTTCCCTTATATTCCCTTTCACTATTATTTATATTCCCCAAATGAATGAGAACATATAATGTTTGTCCTTCTCTAATTGACTTACTTCACTCAGCATAATACCCTCCATTCCATCCGCATTGAAGCAAATGGTGGGTATTTGTCGTTTCTAATGGCTGAGTAATATTCCATTGTATACATAAACCACATCTTCTTTATCCATTCATCTTTCGATGGACACCGAGGCTCCTTCCACAGTTTGGCTATTGTGCACATTGCTGCAAGAAACATCGGGGTACAGGTGTCCCAGCGTTTCATTGCATCTGTCTGTATCTTAGGGGTAAATCCCCAAGAGTTCAATTGCTGGGTCGCAGGACAGGTCTATTTTTAACTCTTTGAGGAACCTCCACACAGTTTTCCAGAGTGGCTGCACCAGTTCACATTCCCACCGACAGTTTAAGAGGGTTCCCTTATCTCCCCAACCTCTCCAACATTTATGGTTTCCTGCCTTGTTAATTTTTCCCATTCTCACTGGTGTGAGGTGGTATCTCATTGTGGTTTTGATTTGTATTTCCCTGATGGCATTTGATGCAGAGCATTATCTCATGTGCTTGTTGGCCATGTCTATGTCTTCCTCTGTGAGATTTCTCTTCATGCCTTTTGCCCATTTCATGATTGGATTGTTTGTTTCTTTGGTGTTGAGTTTAAGAAGTTCTTTATAGATCTTGGAAACTAGCCCTTTATCCGATAGGTCATTTGCAAAAATCTTCTCCCATTCTGTAGGTTGTCTTTTAGTTTTGTTGACTATATCCTTTGCTGTGCAAAAGCTTCTTATCTTGATGAAGTCTGAATAATTCATTTTTGCTTTTGTTTCTTTTGCCTTCGTGGATGTATCTTGCAAGAAGTTACTGTGGCCGAGTTCAAAAAGGGTGTTGCCTGTGTTCTCCTCTAGGATTTTGATGGAATATAGTCTCACATTTAGATCTTTCATCCGTTTTGAGTTTATATTTGTGTATGGTGAAAGAGAGTGGTCTAGTTTCCTTCTTCTGCATGTGGATGTCCAATTTTCCCAGCACCATTTATTGAAGAGGCTGTCTTTCTTCCAGTGGATAGTCTTTCCTCCTTTATCGAATATTAGTTGACCATAAAGTTGATGGTCCAATTCTGGGTTCTCTATTCTGTTCCATTGATCTATGTGTCTGTTTTTGTGCCAGTACCACACTGTCTTCATGACCACAGCTTTGTAGTACAACCTGAAATCTGGCATTGTGATGCCCCCAGATATAGTTTTCTTCTTTAAAATTCCCCTGGCTATTCGGGGTCTTTTTTGATTCCACACAAATCTTAAGATGATTTGTTCCAGTGCTCTGAAGAAAGTCCGTGGTATTTTGATAGGGATTGCATTAAACGTGTAAATTGCCCTGGGTAACATTGACATTTTCACAATATTAATTCTTCCAATCCATGAGAATGGAATATTTTTCCATCTCTTTGTGTCTTCCTCAATCTTTCAGAAGCGTTCTATAGTTTTTAGGGTATAGATCCTTTACCTGTTTGGTTAGTTTTATTCCTAGGTATCTTATGCTTTTGGGTGCAATTGTAAATGGGATTGACTCCTTAATTTCTCTTTCTTCAGTCTCATTGTTAGTGTATAAAAATGCCATTGAATTCTGAGCATTGATTTTCTATCCTGCCACGCTGCCAAATTGGTGTATGAGTTCTAGCAATCATGGGGTGGAGTCTTTTGGGTTTTCTATGTACAGCAGTATCATGTTATCTGTGAAGGAGTTGGTTCTTTGAAAGAATTAATAAGATAGATAAACCATTAGCCAGACTTATTAAAAAGAAGAGAGAGAAGACTCAAATTAATTAAATCATAAATGAGAAAGGAGAGATCACTACCAACACCAAGGAAATTCAAACATTTTTAAAAACATATTATGAACACCTATACGCCAATAAATCAGGCAATCTAGTAGAAATGGACAGATTCCTGGAAAACCATAAACTACCAACACTGGAAGAGGAAGAAATAGAAACCCTGAAGAGGCCAATAACCAGGGAGGAAATTGAAGCAGTCATCAAAAACTTCCCAAGACACAAGAGACCAGGTCCAGATGGCTTCCTAGGGGATTTCTATCAAGCGTTTAAAGAAGAAACCATACCTATTCTACTAAAGCTGTTTGGAACGATAGAAAGAGATGGAGTACTTCAAATTCGTTCTATGAGGCCAGCATCACCTTAAATCCAAATCCAGACAAAGACCTCACCAAAAAGGAGAATTATAGAGCAATATCCCTGAAGAACATGGATGCAAAAATTCTCAACAAGATACTAGCCAATAGGATCCAACAATACATTAAGAAAATTATTCACCATGACCAAGTAGGATTTATCCCCGGGACACAAGGCTGGTTCAACACTTGTAAAACAATCAATGTGATTCATCATATCAGCAAGAGAAAACCCAAGAACTATATGATCCTCTCATTAGATAAAGAAAGCATTTGACAAAATACAGCATCCATTCCTCATCAAAACTTTTCAGAGTGTAGGGATAGAGGGAACATTCCTCAACATCTTAAAAGCCACCTACGAAAACCCACAACAAATATAATTCTCAATGGGGAAGCACTGGGAGCCTTTCCCTAAAATCAGAAACAAGACAGGGATGTCCACTCTCAGTACTGCTATTCAACGTAGTACTGGAAGTCCTAGCTTCAGCAATCAGACAATAAAAAGACATTAAAGGCATCAAAACCCTATCAAAATACCATGGACTTTCTTCAGAGAGTTAGATCAAATTATTTTAAGATTTGTGTGGAATAAGAAAAGACCCCAAATAGCCAGGGGAATTTTATTTTATTTTTTTTTAATTTTTATTTATTTATGATAGTCACACAGAGAGAGAGAGAGAGGCAGAGACATAGGCAGAGGGAGAAGCAGGCTCCATGCACAGGGAGCCCGATGTGGGATTCGATCCCGGTTCTCCAGGATCGTGCCCTGGGCCAAAGGCAGGCGCTAAACCGCTGCGCCACCCAGGGATCCCGTCAGGGGAATTTTAAAAAAGAAAACAATAGCTGGGGACATCACAATGCCAGACTTCAGGTTGTACTACAAAGCTGTGGTCAGAAAGACAGTGTGGTACTGGCACAAAAACAGACACATAGATCAATGGAGTAGAAGAGAGAATCCAGAAGGGGCCCCTCAACTTTATGATCAACTAATATTCGACAAAGGAGGAAAGACTATCCACTGGAAGAAAGACAGTCTCTTCAATAAATGGTGCTGGGAAAATTGGACATCCACATGCAGAAGAATGAAAGTAGACCACTCCCTTGCACCATACACAAAGATAAACTCAAAATGGATGAAAGATCTAAATGTGAAACAAGATTCCATCAAAATCCTAGAGGAGGACACAGGCAACACGCTTTTTGAACTCGGCCACAGTAACTTCTTGCAAGATACATCCACGAAGGCAAAAGAAACAAAAGCAAAAATGAATTATTCAGACTTCATCAAGATAAGAAGCTTTTGCACAGCAAAGGATATAGTCAACAAAACTAAAAGACAACCTACAGAATGGGAGAAGATTTTTGCAAATGACCTATCAGATAAAGGGCTAGTTTCCAAGATCTATAAAGAACTTCTTAAACTCAACACCAAAGAAACAAACCATCCAATCATGAAATGGGCAAAAGACATGAAGAGAAATCTCAAAGAGGAAGACATAGACATGGCCAACAAGCACATGAGAAAATGCTCTGCATCACTTGTCATCAGGGAAATACAAATCAAAACCACAATGAGATACCACCTCACACCAGTGAGAATGAGGAAAATTAACAAGGCAGGAAACCACAAATGTTGGTGAGGGTGGGGTGAAAAGGGAACCCTCCTACACTGTTGGTGGGAATGTGAACTGGTGCAGCCACTCTGGAAAACTGTGAGGAGGTTCCTCAAAGAGTTAAAAATAGACCTGCCCTATGACCCAGCAATTGCACTGCTGGCGATTTACCCCAAAGATGCAGATGCAATGAAACGCCGGGACACCTGCACCCCAATGTTTCTAGCAGCAATGTCCACAATAGCCAAACTGTGAAAGGAGCCTCGGTGTCCATCGGAAGATGAATGGATAAAGAAGATGTGGTCTATGTATACAATGGAATATTACTCAGCTATTAGAAATGACAAATACCCACCATTTGCTTCAACGTGGATGGAACTGGAGGGTATTATGCTGAGTGAAGTAAGTCAATCGGAGAAGGACAAACAGTGTATGTTCTCATTCATTTGGGGAATATAAATAATAGTGAAAGGGAATATAAGGGAAGGGAGAAGAAATGTGTGGGAAATAACAGAAAGGGAGACAGAACATAAAGACTCCTAACTCTGGGAAACGAACTACGGGTGGTGGAAGGGAGGAGGGCAGGGGGTGGGGGTGAGTGGGTGAAGGGCACCGAGGGGGACACGACGAGATGAGCACTGGGTGTTATTCTGTATGTTGGTAAATTGAACACCAATAAATTTAATTTATTAAAAAAAGAAGAAAGTCAATCGGAGAAGGACAAACATTATATGTTCTCATTCATTTGGGGAATATGAATAATAGGGAAAGGGAATAGAAGGGAAGGGAGAAGAAATGTGTGGGAAATATCAGAAAGGGAGACAGGACATAAAGACTCCTAACTCTGGGAAACAAACTAGTGGTGGTGGAAGGGAGGAGGGTGGGGGGTGGGGGTGACTGGGTAACGGGCACTGAGGGGGGCACTTGACGGGATGAGCTCTGGGTGTTATTCTGTATGTTGGCAGGCAAATTGAACACCAATAAAAAATAAATTTATATTTAAAAAAGATTTTATTTATTTATTCATAGAGACAGAATGAGAGAGGCAGAGACACAGACAGAGGGAGAAGCAGGCTCCTTGCAAAGAGCCTGACGTAGTACTCGATCCAGGGTCTCCAGGATCATTCCCTGGGCTGCAGGCAGCGCTAAACCACTGCGCCACCAGGGCTGCCCTGAAGGCAGAGTTTTAACGCACTGAGCCACCCAGGCACCCTGTAGCACTAATTGTTTTATTTCATATAAGTTTCATTTCATATAATAAGTAACTTCCAAACACTTATGTAGAGGCCTAAAAATGTATATGGTATTTAAGTAATCTGAACCAGTTCTGTAAGCAACTGTGTTTTGTATTACTGTGAAGATATGAAACGTAGTTCATTACATTTTAAAAAGTGTTCCACACAATTTCTTAATTTCTACATTCCCTCCCTTGCTCTTCTTCAGGGGTTTTCTTTCAGTAAGCAACTTTTCCATGCTCTTAATGTATTCCTTTTTGGTAGGAATCCAGAAATATTAGGCTGAATCGATAAGTATTTGGCATTTCTGTGCTATGGGTCCTAAATTAAAATGCCTCCCATATCATATATGATGGAGGTCTTGTGTATCTGTGACAACAAGAATTTTCTTTATTCATTCTTCATTTGCTGTTAAGTTGGCAGCTTCCTTTCCTGATAAAAATTCACTTACACCTCCTGAAAAAAAAAATTCAACATGCATTTATGATAATATTTAGCAAGCTATGAGTGGAAGTGAATCTTGGAGTGTCCAAGTAGACCTGAAATAATTAGCTTTGCTCTTTTCCACCCAGGTTAGTTGTTTAAAAATAATAATAAAAATCGAATATTAAAGTTAATTGCAAACAGTGGTAAAGTGAGTATGCAATCTCGTAGGTACCTATAATAATGAATCACATGATTGGGCAAGACATACATGAGGTGAAGGGGTGCCCAAAATCAAGGAAAGAAACCACGCTGTGATTTGTCATCTGACACACTGTTTAGCACAAGACCTGTTTCTGATTATATTGTTGCATCTTCCTTTCTCCGAGGACAATAGTCCCAATTGATAGCTGTTTTTGTTCTCACAAAGTTCATTAAAGTTCATTATACTATAGTTTAATTAGCAGTTTTTGAACCTAGGATCCCAAGGGATTCTTTTGTTTGTTTAACCAATGATCTCTGCATACCTGTTGAGGACCAAACAGAATGGTATAAGATATGACTTATACCATTCTTATTAGTATGTAATTTGCAGGGAGATCTGTTTTCCTGCAAAGTCAAGACATCAGCTTTGCCCAAACCAAAGAGTTTGTCACCATTATAACAGTCTTTAATTCTTTTGACCCTGAAGGTTATATGAATACTTTTCCTAGAATTAAAGTCAGGAGTTATTTTTTTAGTTGATATCCTTATAAGATTACAGAAGGTAAAGGACATTTTTTAAAAAGACCTCTGGGAAATTGTGGGCAATGCGAACCTAAATGACCTCTGCACACTCACAGACTTGCCAGTGCGTGCAAGTGTGTGAGTACATGAAAAATATTGTAGGATCCATCACTACCAAACTCATGCCCTGCTCTGAGTTACTCTAAAGATCTTTGTGGTTAAATTGTACACAGAAGCTATGAACAGCCATCTGAAAGGTGAGTGTGATTTATTTAGTCAAGTCAGTTGTTTACCATCCAGAACCCACATAGTTCAAAGTACAGGATTTTGACCTGTGTGTTACAAAGCCCAGATCCTAAATAATTATGAATAATGTTTCACAGTAGGAATCAATGGTTATCTCCAGTATTACTTTATTCTCTAACTAGTGACATTTAAAGTTTAATAAGACTTTAGTAACATATCCTCAGAAGTTTTAAAGAAAAGACAGTAAATTTTTAGAATATAGTCTCTCATGTTTAAGATCCTAGGAAAATGTTTCTGTTCTCTCAATTGAGCAAAAACTGACTCCCTAATGTTTACTTTTTTGCTACATGGCTTTTGTATCTACAACTAGAGATAATTCCCTATACTTAATGAGCAGTATCACAAAGCATACTGGAAAGGGTAAAACATTCTGTTGTTATTAAGACAACACAATATATCAATGACCTTTCATATGCTATTCTGTATCAGTTTACCCAGTATGTTCCAGATGAAACTAAAAACACTAACAGATATTGGACTTTTGTAAGGACAGAAGTTAGAATGTTATGGGTGCATGGGAGTTAGGTCAATTTGAAGAGAGCTTGGTAGCACCATATGTGAGCTTGTGGAATCTGGATCAGAAGACAAGAAAGGATAATAGGGTTGTCTCAACATTGACATTTAGTCTTCTCTGGTCATTCCCTGAGTGATCCTCCCCTACAGTACCTGGGAGGGAAGTAGCTGATAGATCACC
>NW_023331269.1:0-42642 GCF_011100685.1 Canis lupus familiaris
GCATTCTAGGAATTGTAATTTGAAACAAAGAGCTATAGGAGATGATGCAGACCTGGGTGGTGGGAAAGGACAGGAGGCAGAGAGAGAAAAGAGTGATGGACATAGATCTAGGTAGGGTTGCTAAGAACGGGCAGTCCCATGTAGAGGTGGTGAATTTTGATAAAAATTTGGGAGCTGTTCTTTGGAGTGAGAATGGAGACAATAGCATGAGCTCAAATGGACAGCCAGGCCAGGTCAAGTATGTTCCAGGGATTGAGCCTGAGAACAGCCAGCCAGGGGGAGAACTGTGAGGAGTTGGGAAAGTGGTGCTAAAATAGATATTTTGGGGCACCTGAGTGGCTCAGTGGCTGAGCGTCTGCCTTTGACTCAGGGCGTGATCCTGGGGTCGTGGGATTAAGTCCTGCATCACGCTCTCTGCAGGGACTCTGCTTCTCCCTCTCCCTGTGTCTCTGCCTCTCATGAATAAATACAATCTTTAAAAATCTTAAATAAAATCTTTAAAAAAAATAGTAGATATTTTCCTTTTTAGATTTTGTCCTGTAGGCAATATGGGGGTGCCAAAAGTAAACTGAACAGAGAAAAGACAGGAAGAAATGTGCTCAATGCATCTTCACCTGGTGGGACTGTATAGAAGTTTGAAGTGTAGCTGTATGGCTGAAACTTCTATATAAAGTCAGTTTAGGGGGATCCCTGGTGGCTCAGCGGTTTAGTGCCACCTTCAGCCCAGGGTGTGATCCTGGAGACCCGGGATCGAGTCCCATGTCGGGCTCCCTGCATGGAGCCTGCTTCTCCCTTTGCCTGTGTCTCTGCCTCTCTTTCCCTGCCTGTCTCTCATGAATAAATAAATAAATCTTAAAAAAAAAAAAAAAAACTAAAGTCAGTTTAGTTGAACATTAGATATAAAGTGATGAGGATCCTAACTCTGATAGGAATTAAAATATCTACATTCTCAGAGAATCCATCAATGAAATTGATTCTTTAAGAAAAAAAATAAATAATAAAAAAGGGTTTGAACATGAGTACCAGGAGAAAATGGTAATAACATTCTTGGAAAAGTAAACTTGGGAAGGGGAGTTGTTTTGCTTTACTGTGTGGTTGTTGGTGGGAGGACTGGACTAGCAAGTCATGCAGACCTGGTTGAAGCTTGAGTTTGGACTACCCTATGATTAGGGAAGGGGCTCAAGGAGTGGGAAGGACCAAGAGTGGAGCCTGGGGGATGATTATATCTGGGGTGCAAAAATAAAGGGAAGCAAGTGATGAATGGGCTGCATAAGGGGCCCCCTGAGGAGACTGAAGTTCCAATCTTAGCTCCCAAACCAAAACACTGTCCATCTTACCTTTAGTCTTCTCAAAGTCTCATTTGCTCTGCTGTCATTTCCCATCAGTGTGTAGGAATCAGTTTTCCCCATCCTATCACAGCCCTGTGAAGAAGATAACTTTAATTTACTCTTGGTTATACAGTTAAGATGGTAATTTTCAGGCCAAATTCTCTAGATTGTGTCTCTTATTTTGTTTTTCAAATCATGTGATGATTTTCCTGCCAAGGACTGTAGAATGATAAAGAATAGTATCTTAAACAATAGATTTCTCATGAAGGATGTATTTTGTATTTGTTTTTTCCTTTGGTTTTTTAAGCAACTTGGGTTATTTACCGTATGAATCACTTCTTCCCTCAGGTAACTGTCAGAGGTGGAAAACCAAGGTACCTTACAAAGTTTCAAACAGATTCGAGGCAGATGCTGTAAAGTTTAGGAAATAGCAGGTACAGAGGTTGGTATCTGTGTCCAATTTGGATTTCTCATGATTGGCTTTTAGGGATTTGTTTGGGGTTTCCTACTCAGTGAATAGTCTGCCCTCCAAAACTAGCATTGCTTGTGGGCAGTAAAAAATGGCAGCAGTCTGATTGGGTAATAGACCTGTTTTTTTGTTTGTTTTTTTTTTTTTTTTTTAGACCTGTTTCTATAGATCCTCGCTTACTAGTAGATTGGAGCCAAAGCCTTTCAGTTCTGTGGAGTGTTTTGTTTTTTTTTTTTTTTAATTTATGATAGGCACACAGTGAGAGAGAGAGAGAGAGAGAGAGAGAGAGAGAGAGAGGCAGAGACACAGCCAGAGGGAGAAGCAGGCTCCATGCACAGGGAGCCCGACATGGGATTCGATCCTGGGTCTCCAGGATCACGCCCTGGGCCAAAGGCAGGCGCTAAACCGCTGCGCCACCCAGGGATCCCTGTGGAGTGTTTTTTATGGTGGTTTTCCACATTTAATTCCCAGTGCTGTTGATGGTGGTCTGTTGTGGGTTATATGGGATTATGTAAGTTATCTGAGTGGATTATCCAAGTGTCCAAGTGTAGAACTGGGAGAGCTAGGTACTGGAAGTTCAGGGTCTCCCTTAAGGAGCTAGTAGCATGACAGGTTTCTCTTCACACTGAGTCTTGGTGTTGAGTATCCTTGCCACACCTTCAGCCCCTAGGCCTGGAGTGTCAGGGCACAAGTGGTGACTGGCCCTTTCCATGTCATCCTGCCTTGCAGTGGTCATGAAGGAAAGCCTGATAATCACTCCCAGGCAAAATGTTAAGATCTTTAACTTTATCCTAAAAATGAAAACTAAAGATATTAGTAATGATTCTCTGCATAAGATATCTTGAGTTTGTTATATATCTAATTTAAGGAATTCTTTTATTGTTATTTCATAGGAAACAGATTACTGCGTTCCAGTTATATAGAAGAACTAAATAAGTGATGCATCATCATGATGGTTTAGATTTGAATTAAGAAAGCGATCATACCAACAAAAAGAAAACGTGACATTATAAAGCCTTTGGAATTAAATAAAACAGCAAATAAATTGAATTGCATATGTGTGGGATTCTCAAGCATTTTCTTCCCCTCTCATAATGGCCACATCACTGATAACACCATCAGTGAAGTTGGGTCATTCATGAATACTTCTGCTGTGTATATTGCTGTCTTGTAATCTCCAGGGACCTTTAAATATGGGGAAAAGGATGGTGGAGTTGAGGACAGAATAAATAGATGAAGGATTTGCCATAAACAGCAACTACCCTGAAGATAGAGACTGACCTTATTTTCTTTATAGTATTTTCACTGATCAGTATATCCATTGGTGGGTTGTAGTATGTTATTGACTTCCAGCATACACTCAGAAACAAGGGGAACTTTAGGCAAATAAGAGTTCCTTATACCCAGAGCCTACCACCTATATGGTCAATTTGTGGAACCAATCTTTTCCCAAATAAGTGGCACAGGTTAAGTCTGTGACTAGTGCTAAAATGTTTCTATGTGGATGAAGGCTGTCCTAAGGGTATTTGTAAGATAGGGCAGTTGTAGAAAGGCTAGCGTTGCCTCCTAGAAGGACACTCTGGGCAATTCTACGAATATTGTGATGCATATGAATGGATCAACTCTGACCCTCTGAGTTGCCCAGTGATGAGTTAATTCTATTTGTTTACTATATTTTTATGTTTTTAAACTATTTCTAACATCTACGGTAACAAAATTAATTAACAAAATTAACTCTCATGATGGGTTAAGGAGATGGTACAAAGCAGTAACACTGCATGAGATGCAAAAAGGCAAGCAAAAGATAATACGGTTTCTAAAGCTGGTCTTACAAGGTTTGTGACTTACCTCCCACCTAACCCCTACCTAAAATATTACGTAGATACTCTAAGAAAATATCTGTGACGCCCATCCCCATCCATGGCTAGAGTATGGGACTTTTCTGTGGTTTAGTAACACCTGCATTTTCACTTTCATAGTTTGTGATATGCCCACATGGGAGAGTTACATGAAAGAGTTTTCACCCTTGATATCCTGTATTCCTTACTGCTATAGTACCTCCATGGAATAGTTAGACATCATAGCACTCAAATATTTGTAAATGAATGGCTTATTGTGAATTTATATGAACAGTTTTAGCCTTGTGAGTGTTCCCACCATCATTCCAAGTCCAGAACATAACTGAAATGGGGAGGCTGAGTTAGGAATGCACTGGCTGGAGTAACTGAATAATAAGGAAGATTTGGATCCATATAATCCAACTTCTTATCTGGGAGCCAGGAAGGCATTCCATTACTCTGACTCCCCCCCCCAACAATCTGATTCATTTACCTATAAATCCCCACGAGAAGTTAAAAGTGTGGTTTTCATTAATGTGTTAGTATGAGTTGAATCTCATCACTTTTTTGACACCTGTGAAATAGTTTCAAGTGTTGGTGAACTAAGGCACTTAAATGGACCATAACTTGGGCTCTCTGGCTACTGGGAAGACGTTGGACCCAAGAAGGTGGGGAAGATTGTAATACTGGTATATGGAAGAGCAAGCATAAAAAGAGGAGGATGGTCCAATCAACACTTTGCCTGCTTTGTAACCCCTCCCAAAGTCTTATCTTTATTCTAGAGGTTAGATGAGAAGTCAAGAGTAAGTCTGGTAAACGAAGTCCAAAATGAAGGGTACATCCTGACAACACCTTCCCTTTCATTTTCCCAAGTGGTTATTGGACCCCATGACACACTGAGTTCCTTAGGGTTAAACTCTGACATGAAGATTTGTGTGCAGGAAATTTAGTGGGGAGTGCTATGGGGAACAAACTCTCTGAAGTGGCAAAGAAAGCATGATTATGCATAGAGAAGAAATATGGATGTGATGCAGTAACAACAAAGACCTTGCCCAATCGCACTGGGAGCTCCTGAGCTGCAATGATGCTGCAGAACTATCTCAACAAGAGTAAGAAGCCATACTTACACCCCTGCACTGACCAGTCACTGATGCAGGATGCCCCTAGAAAGGAGGCATGACCTTGGGTACTGTGACTCTCTTCAAGAAAGATCCCTGGAAAGGGGAAGTCAGTTGCAACTTGTCAGTTGTTAACCATCCCAGCAGGTGGGAAAGTAAACACTTTAGTCCTAAAGTCAGGGTGGGAATTAAGAGGCAGATACTAGTGGCACAACACAGAATCCATTACAATTTCCATATCAGGTTTCAACTGGAGAATGTAACTGTATTTCTAATAAATTTGCATTGAACACCACTATGTGTGACACATTGTGTTAGAAGCTGAGACTAGGGCAGCCCGGGTGGCTCAGTGGTTTAGTGCCGCCTTCAGCCCAGGGTGTGATCCTGGAGACCCAGGATCAAGTCCCTGTGTCGGGCTCCCTGCATGGAGCCTGTTTCTCCCTCTGCCTGTGTCTCTGCCTCTCTCTCTCTCTCTCTCATGAATAAATAAGATCTTAAAAAAAAAAAAAAAAGGAAGCTGAGACTAGAACATGCAACAAGAAAGATGGTGGTCTTTGCCCTAAAGAAGTTTCTAGACATGTGGGGCAATCACTAATTTCCACAAATGTACTGACTTAAAACAATATCCACCAACTTCTGATTTCTGGACTGGCACGTAAGGAGGTAAGTCTTCACTCTGTCCTAAGAAGTAAAAGTAAAAGCAGAACTAAAAATGATCAAATCTTCCTAAATTTGTCAAAGAACTGAGGTCACAGCAAAACCCCTAACCTGAAAATTGCAGACAGGCGGACTTGGAAAATCATAACAACCACAGCAGAAACCTCTGTGGGAGGTAGGATGTGCCACGTAGGATATCTACTGTAACAAGTGTACCATTCTGGTGTTGAAATAAGAGAGGGGGGTTGTGGGTATGTGGGGACAAAATACATGGTAAATCTCTGTAGTTTCTGCTTAATTATATTGTGAATGTAAAACAGCTGTAAAAAAAAAAAAACAATTTTTTAAAAAGTGAAAAGATAGAAACAATGCCCATTTATTATCTCATAGGTCTGTAGGTCAAAAACCTGAGTAGACCATAGACCACCCTTAAGGTCAGACTCTGACATGAAGATCTGTGTGCAGGAAATTGACTGGAGAGTGCTATAGGGAATAAAATCTCAGAAGGGGCAAAGAAAGCATGATTATGTATAGAGAAGAAGTACGGATGTGATGCAGAAATAATAACAAAGGCCTTCACCAATTGCACTGGGAGCTCCTGAGCTGCAATGATCCTGTAGAATAATAACTGGCATAAAAGATCACACCTTAAAAAAAATAAAAAATAAAAAGATCACACCTTAAAAAAAATTTAAAAAAAATAAAAAAAAAAATTTTTTTAAATTTAAAAAAATTAAAAAAAAATTTTTTTTAATTAAAAAAAGAAAAAAGGGATCCCTGGGTGGCGCAGCGGTTTGGCGCCTGCCTTTGGCCCAGGGCGCGATCCTGGAGACCCGGGATCGAATCCCACGTCGGGCTCCCGGTGCATGGAGCCTGCTTCTCCCTCTGCCTGTGTCTCTGCCTCTCTCTCTCTCTCTCTCTCTGTGACTATCATAAATCAATAAAAAAAAATTTTAAAAAAAGATCACACCTTACATCCCTGCAGTCTTTGAATAGGTTAGTTATGTATTATAATCTAATCAGGGTAGAAAATCCATTATAGGGATCCCTGGGTGGCGCAGCGGTTTGGCGCCTGCCTTTGGCTCAGGGCGCGATCCTGGAGACCCGGGATCGAATCCCACGTCGGGCTCCCGGTGCATGGAGCCTGCTTCTCCCTCTGCCTGTGTCTCTGCCTCTCTCTCTCTCTCTGTGACTATCATAAATAAATAAAAATTAAAAAAAAAAAAAAAAAAAAAAGAAAATCCATTATAGTAACAAGTTCTACAGATTTGGGCAAAAAATCTTGGAGGCTATTTTATAATTGTGCCTACTACCACCATAATGACAGGTAGATAGATACCTTGGTAAAAGGAGGTCTGGTGACTTCTCTTCCTTTTCTTTTTTTTTTTTTTTCTTCCTTTTCTATATAGGACTGGAGAGTACTGGGTCTGAAAGGAGAGATTTTAGGATGAAGAACTTTGTTCAGCTTTATAGGGTCAGTGGTCTGGGAATTGGAGCAGAGGAAGAAGAGGTTAGTTTGAGGTTCTTGTGGGTAAACTGGAGAAAAGGACTACAGGTCAAGGGATGTCAGACCGAACAAAGGACCATGGAAACTAGGCCAGAAACCTGAAGCGAGAATAGAGACGGGAATTAACTTGCAAAGAGGGATGCAGTGGATGGCAAGATCCAGATTACAACAGGAAGAGGAAGGAGGCTTCAGGAAGAGGTTT
This sequence comes from Canis lupus familiaris, assembly GCF_011100685.1. NCBI lineage: Eukaryota > Metazoa > Chordata > Mammalia > Carnivora > Canidae > Canis > Canis lupus. The sequence goes on from NW_023331269.1 coordinate 7,120, forward strand.
AACACTTAGAGCAGTGGTTCTGCAAGTCTGGCCCCCAGACCAACAGTATCAGTATCATTTGGACACTTGTCACAATTGCAAATTCTCCAGTCCACTCCAGACCTAAAATTCTAGGAGTTAAGACCCAGGAGTCTGTTTTAACAACCACTCCAGGTGATTTTGCTGCCCCATAAGTCAAGAATTATCGATATTATTCTCCCCTATTGTAACTGAACGTTTATCATGAATGGGTTTCCTGCATGAGAAAAAATTCCTGGAGGGTGAATTCCTGCTGCATGCTGAGCTAGGATGCCAAGGGTAAGTGTAAGACATGGCTGAATTAACTGGCCTTAGAGTTTTCAGAAATAACAAATCCTGGCCATTCCAATCTGGGCCAATTGTGTTACTCAGGTAAACTTTGTAAATAAGGCCAAGACTAGGGCCACTTACTGAAGAGAGCTGGAGGAGTCAACCTGGCCTGCATCACTCATTCCTTAAAGACAGGGGAATCTGGGGTGCCTGGGTGGCTCAGTCAGTTAGGTGTCTGCCTTCAGCTCAGGTCATAATCCTGGGGTCCTGGGATCTGAGCCCCACATCTGGCTCCCTGCTCAGCAGGGAGTCTGCTTCCTCCCTCTCCCTCTGCCCCTCCCCCCATGCAAGCATGCTTGGTGTCTATCAAATAAATAAATAAAATATTTTTTTAAAAATTAAAATACTAAAAAAAGAGGGGGGAGTCCTCAGGGAAAGTGGCAAAAAGTAAGAATAATGTGTTCCTGGGAACCTGAATGATGTAAGTAGCAACAGACGCTGGTGAAGGAGGACCACTTGCTTATGAGCAAGATCTGGCTCCACTTTGGCTCAAGGGAGGAACAGACACCCTCCCCTAGCTGTGGGCACCACCCCAAGCTGCTGAGCTGCCTCAGCTGTGGCACAAAGAGAGAAGTTCTCAGGTGGGCTATACTTAGCCAAGAGGATGAGATGAACTTGGGGATGGGGGTAGTTGGCCCAACACAGTAACCTCTATATCCTTAAAAGTATTCTGAATCTACTATTCTGAAAATAGTCTTGGGAAAATAGCAGTAAGTGATGGGAATAGTCATGGGAAAATAGCAGTAAGATCTAAGCAAGTCAAACACATGATTTTTAAATGTTATTACAGTGTATTTCACTCCTCAAAAAAACCCCCACAAAAAACAAAAAACTCAAGCAATCATGCCAGGGGTTTAAGAATATGGGTCTTTGAGTATAGGAAGGCCCAACATGCTTTATATTGTTTGGTTAAAAAATGAAAAACAATGGTGCATATATTTATACTATACTAAAAAGAGAGAAAAAAATTTTTGATACATAAGTATTTCCAGATGACTTTACAAGAAATTGGTAACATTAGCCCTTGGGGAAGGGAAACTGAGTGGCTGGGGGAGACAGGAGGAAGGTTTTCCCTGATTAAACCTTGTGTACCTTTTAAATTTGGACCATGTAAGTATATTGTGATTCAAAAATAAATAAATGAATATTTTTTAAATAAATAAAATAATGAACTTTTTTTTATGGAATAGATTTTTCTTTCTTTTATTTATTTTTTTTTTAATTTTTATTTATTTATGATAGGCACACAGTGAGAGAGAGAGGCAGAGACACAGGCAGAGGGAGAAGCAGGCTCCATGCACCAGGAGCATGAGTGGGATTCGATCCCGGGTCTCCAGGATCGCGCCCTGGGCCAAAGGCAGGCGCCAAACTGCTGCGCCACCCAGGGATCCCAAAATAATGAACTTTTATTATCCTGACAACAGAGAAAAGTCAAGCCTGAAGTCTCTGGGAACCAAGTAGTGCCCTGGTGGGGGGTGGGAGAGGCTGGGGCAGCACCTGGAGCTTCCTCAGAGCTCATCCCCAGTCCAGCTGCCCCGGCACAGGCCCCTCCAAGGAATCACAAACCTCGGGGCTCAGCGGGAGGAGGGCACTGAACAAAGCTTTCCTGCCTGAGATCAGCTGCTGTCCAGAGCCAGCGCCTGGGAAGGTACAACTCACCCTCCTGGGGTCACATCTTTGCTGGAAGGCAGGTGAGGATTCACACGGGTGACGTCGAATCCCCTGCTCTCTGGCGGCTCCCTCCTCGTCCTCCCCGCCTCCACCGTGGCCTCTGGTCTTTGGCCACAGTGTCTGATCTGTGGGGAGACAATGCTCAACCAGTCAAGTCCTCATCAATCCGAGTCTGAACTCTCATTCGACTTGGAAGACTTATGCTTTCGTTTCTTCTTCTTCTTCTTGTCTTTCTTCCTTTTCTTATGTTTTTCTTTCTTCTTCTTTTTCTTGTGTTTCTCTTTGCATGCTGAGGAACTGGAGCTGCTCCCATCTTCCTCGGAGGTAGAGTCCTCCAGTAACTGTTTCAACTGCTGTATCCTACACAGAGAAGATTAACCAAAACCATATTTAACTCTGAAAAGAAACACAGATAAAAATGATATAAGAGGGCAGCCCTGGTGGCTCAGCGGTTTAGCGCCGCCTGCAGCCCAGGGTGTGATCCTGGAGACCCCGGATCGAGTCCCACGTCGGGCTCCCTGCATGAAGCCTGCTTCTCCCTCTGCCTGTGTCTCTGCCTCTCTCTCTCCTCTCTGTGCATTCTCATGAATAAATAAATAAAATCTTAAAAGAAAAATGTTTAAAATAAAAAAAAAGATATAAGAGCAGCAGCGAGAGTTAAAAAAAAAAAAACATCACGAATAACCACCTTACTGAAGACAGTATTCACTTTTATTTGTGCATGTCTTCCCCATTCTTGTTCACACCCATGCCTCTCTGATGTGACGGTAACCAGTGTACAAGTCACTCTGTAGTCTCTTCATCATCCTGAATTCTTCTGCATGTTTCTCCAGTCCTTAGTACAGAACTTTGGACACGTTCCTACCTTCCTTCATCACACCCCACCCTCCCACCCACAGCTGCTCAAGGTCACACTAGGTAATCTATCTCCTTAACACTTAGAATTCCATGTAACCAGTTTGAGAAGAACCAACCCTCCTCTTCATTCACCTTATCTTTATTCTTGTCTAAAGCAAATTTTTAACAATAGCTCAGACACTGAAACTAAGTCAGCATCCATCAGTGGTGTGAGCAGGAGCAGCCAAGCCCACTGCTTTAAGCTAACCCAAGTAGAACAAGGCTGGCCTGCCCATTCCCCACCCACTGGCCTTTCTGTGATTACTCCTGCCTTCCAAATATTTCACAGCTAAAGTACCATAGTTACCAAACCACTCATCTAATACTAGAAGGGGTGTTTCCAACTTTATATAATTTCAGACCTTAAGAGGGTATTGGTATCATTAGAACCATCTCACCTTACATCCTTTTCGTGTCTTTTGTTCTCTCGGATGATGTCAAACATGGGATCTTCATGTGCCTTGAGGATGACAAAAGGTTACAGTTCTGTTAGGCTCCATGGACTATCAGCTAAATAAAAATTCATATTTCACTGAAAGCAGTTTGGTGTAATTTTATATTTAACATATTCTAAAATAAAATAAATAAAATAAATAAAATAAAATAAAATAAAATAAAATAAATAAAATAAAATAAAATAAAATAAAATAAAATAAATAAAATAAAATAAAATAAAGGAATGAATGAATGAATGAATGAAGTTCTAATCCTTCCTAGGGGTTACTTTCGCTGCAAACCCACTGAAGCTGTAACAAAGGATTTTCTGATTAGAAAAACATAGATTACAATTTAAATACCCTTTATAAGAACATATGCCATGGCAGAAACATGAAATACTTTTCAAGGTAGAAATATCGAGGTAGTTTTCTTTGTTCTGTTTGGAGAGATGACCAAGAGATAGTATTAAGAAGAACAAGTGGTCAGGGTGCCTGGGTGCTCAGTTGGTTAAGCGTCTGCCTTCTGCTCAGGTCATGATCCCAGGGTTCTGGGATTGAGCCCCTTATCCTCAGCACGGAGTCTGCTTCTCACTCTCCCTCTGCTGCTCCCCTTGTGCTTTCTCTTTCTCTGTCAAATATATAAATAAAATCCTTTTTTTTAAAGTGCATATATAATTTATATACACACTTCTAGCTTCTAATTTAAAGACATCTGGTCTTTAAAGACTGGGAAACTAAAACTAATTTTAGTTATAAAACATGATTTTTTATATAAGTTAAAACAAATGACTGAATAAATAACAATCTGCTTTAGAAAAAGAATCATTATTCCCAAGGTAAAAGCAAATAACACTTTAATAAAAAGTTGGGTTTTGTTAACTAATCTGTCACATAAATGTAATTTTCTTAAAGATTTTATTTATTTATTCACAAGAGACACAGAGAGAGAGAGAGGCAGAGACACAGGCAGAGGGAGAAGTAGGCCCCAGGCAGGGAGCCCAATGTAGGACTCGATCCCGGGACTCCAGGATCATGCCCTAGGCTTAAGGCAGGCGCTCAACTGCTGAGCCACCCAGGGATCCCAATAAATGTAATTTAATAAAAGATGTAGTCAACACCAGATACTCTGACCAAAAAACTTCTGGGAATATATTTTATGCAAACTTCCAGTTCACTGACTACAGCCTGTTTCATTAATATTCACTATTTCTAAAAAATGTAAATTGACAAGGTGGAGTTCTACTTACTACTCTGAACTGCTCTAACTTTTGGTTGCCTTTGATAAAAAAAGGACATTCTTTGTCGCCTGTTCGGTGACCATACCGTTTACAACGCCAACCTAAAAACAAAGAAAAAAGGAAATATTTCTGTAAGATAATTTCATTTAATGAAGAATCAGTAGATCACATTAAAAGTTTTCCTTCATTATACTCTAATTCCAGAAGCTAACACAATGAGTGAATGAACCACGTAAGATCCTAGAAAATAAAGGGAAACTAACTGCTTCCTCAAACAACTTTTATTAGTGTAGCTTTAGAAATATTATCTCATCAGATAGGTATTCAGTAATCCAATGTAAAAGTATTGTAAAGAGTGAATTTGCGTGTGTGTGTGTGTGTAGCTTACTGTATTTTTCAAAGAGTAGGTCTCTTCTATGTATCAAGTGACTTCTGATTCTCATTTACCATTTTAGACACTAGAGCTAACAGCTTCTTTCTCTGATTTAACCACCACACATTTCTCTGATTTAACCACCACACAAAGCTCTTACCTTTAATTAAAACAGATCACAAATTATCTTCAAATATTAATTCCATTAGTACTCTAATATAGCTTTACCTGCTGAATAGGAAAATTGTCCTTTGTAAAAAGATCTGTTATTAGAAGCAGGAAGCCCTGATGAGGAACTGAGAGGAGATACAATAAGAAAATGCTTACACGCGCTCTAGGGCAAAAGACAGAAACATGCACCTTCGTGGAATTTCAATGACTAATGACTTGACATTAGGCGTTGATGTGTGGGAAAAATGAAGTGGTGAACAAAGCAGGAATGGGTGAGACCCTTGTTACATCTCTCACCTGTTTTCGTCCTCTCAGAACCATCAGGATTTGAGGCAAATCAGGAAGTCATATGAGAAAAGTGAGCTAAGTGAGACCTTGTGTTTGAACATTAAGGAACTCCAACCAAGGAAGTCAGGAAGCAGGGAGAGGGATTAAGATCTTTCAGGTTTGCCCCATGCTGGCGGCTACTCAAATATGAAGTGAAAGAGAAGGGAAGCTTTTCCTGTTTAATTTTGAGGATAGGATACAGGAAACCACTGAAAAAGAATGAAATCTGGAGATTCTTTATTGGTTGCCTCTGAGCTGTCCCTGTCTTTAACTTCCCCAACATTTCAAGTTCAGGAAAGAAGGATTGTACTCCTTCAAACCAAAGTTTTTGTGTTCAAAATTCTCTTAGTGTTAAAGCAAAGGTGATCCTTATTTAAAATGTGTTCATGGGCAAACAAAATTAGCAACACACAGAAGATTGTTAGAATGCACAGTATTTGACCCATCCCAGAAATACTGAAACATACTACAATTTTAAAAGATTAATTGGTGACTTATAGACATGTTAAAGTTTGAGTACTACTGTTCTAGGGGATCCCTGGGTGGCTCAGTGGTTTAGTGCCTGCCTTTGGCCCAGGGCGCGATCCTGGAGTCCCGGGATCGAGTCCCACGTCGGGCTCCTGGCATGGAGCCTGCTTCTCCCTCCTCCTGTGTCTCTGCCTCTCTCTCTCTCTATGTCTATCATAAATAATAAATAAATATTAAAAAAAATAAAGTTTGAGTACAACTGTTCTAGATAACACTACAATCAATAAAATCAATCAAAGTGTGTACATGTACATGGGTCTTTTATCCCATTTAGGTTGAGTCCAAATTTTGTGGGGCCTGACTTAAAAATATGGGGGAAGGACTCTTTAGGAAAAAAAAAGTCTTGCCCTGGAGAATTTCACAAAATCATATGACCATATCAACAAATCATTGTGTCTGCTGCAGGCCCCTGAAAATCACAAGTGAGTAAAACTGGCTCTGGTCCCAACCCAGACACTTATTTTCCAAGTCAATGCAAATAACTATAAGGTGGTAACTGAAATAAGGGCACCTGCATGTCACATTTGGTTAAGCATCCAAGTCTTAGTTTTGGCTCAGGTCATGAATGCATGGTCATGAGATCAAGCCCTCAGTAGGGCTCTGGACCCAGCAGGTAGTCTATGAAATAGACTCTCTCCCTCTGGGGCACCTGGGTGGCTCAGTGGTTGACAGTCTGCCTTTAGCTCAGGTTGTGATCCTGGAGTCCTAGGATAAGTCCAGAATCCGCATTGGGCTCCCTACAGGGAGCCTGCTTCTCCATCTGCTATGTCTGCCCCAATCTCTCTGTCTCTCATGAATAAATAAATAAAATTGTAAAAAAAAAAGATTCCCTCTGCCCCTTCCCCCACTCATGCATGCTTATTCCCTCTTTCTCTCTAAACTAACTAAATAATAAATTTTTACTTAAAAATAGTAATTGAGGGAGCACCTGTGTGGCTCAGCGGTTGAGTATCTGCCTTTGGCTCAGGGTGCGATCCCTGGGTCCTGGGATCAAGTCCCTCACTGGGCTCCCTGCAGGGCGCCTGCTTCTCCCTTTGCCTATTTCTCTGCTTCTCTCTCTGTGTCTCTCATGAATAAATTAATACAATCTTCTAAAAAAAATGGTAATTGAAATATAAGTAACCACCTCATAAAACAGCAGTGGTTTTCAAACTTAAAAAAAAAAAAGCTGTAGACTTCTGGGTAAAGATGACAGACTATGTGCATTTACCTGCTTTCATTTCCTTCCTGACACTCCATAAAAAGGATATGAAGAGGATTCTTTTCAAAGAGAGTAAGCTGGGCAGCCCAGGTGGCTGGCTCAGCAGTTTAGCACTGCCTTCAGCCCAGGGTGTGATCCTGGAGACCTGGGATCAAGTCACGCATCAGGCTTCGTGCATGGAGCCTGCTTCTCCCTCTGCCTGAGTCTCTGCCTGTGTGTCTCTCATGAATAAATAAATAAAATCTTAAAAAAAAAAAAAAAAAAGAGAGAGAGAATAAGCTAGGAAGCACTTCAAGTATGGCCAAGTGACAACCTCCATAAAAACAATGAAAATTGGGCAGCCCGGTGGCTCAGCAGTTTAGCGCCTGCCTTGGGCCCAGGGCATGATCCTGGGGTCCCGGGATCGGATCGAGTCTCGCATCGGGAGCCTGCTTCTCCCTCTGCCTGTGTCTCTGCCTCTCTCTCTGTCTCTCATGAATAAATAAATAAAATATTTTTTAAAAAACTACTGAAAATTGTTGCAAACTTGCCCAAATCAACTTACTTGAAACCCTGGAAATTAACTAAAGGTTTGCCACAATCTGAGGAGCATTAATTCAAAAAAAGCTAGTGAAGCTTGGTAAGAACAGCAGGATTTCTGACATTTTAACCAGGCTTACTCCCAACCCTCTCTTCCAATTTCCATAATAATCTTGGAAATCAGCAACCTTGTAACCATGACAGCTATGAAAAGCAATAGTCCTGCACCCTCAATAGGAGTAAGACCCGGTTTTAAGGTCCCCAAAAACCCCTAACCTCAGAGCACAAAGCCACACTAACACTGACAGGGCGTTGTTGCTATTTAACTAGTCAGGTAGTTTACTTTACAGGAAAAATCCAGTCCCTCAATTGTTGAAAACAATTACCTGCAATTGTTAATATTACAGTTGCCAGTCGCTGTGATACCATTGGATAAATAGGAGCTCAGCTAAAAATGTAAAAGACCCGGGGAATGCGATGTCCATAGAAGACTTTCAAAAATTCTGACCTACTCCTGGGAAGCTTGAAGGCATTGCACATGTGCCAACATTTGTTATTTTCTGATTTTTTGATAGTAGTCATCCTAATGGGTATAAGGTGGTATTTCACTGTAGATTTGGTTTGTATTTCCCTAATGATTATTGACACTGAGAATCTTTTCATGAGCTTACTAGATCCTCTTTAGAGAAATGTCTATTCAAATCCTTTGCCAAATTTTAATCACGTTTTGTTTCTTCATTGTTTTTAGGAGGTCTCTATATATTCTAAATATAACCCTTATCAGATATGAATTACAAACATTTTCTCCCATTCTGTAACCACCTGTCTTCTTACACTATTGATAATGTTTTTATTCACAAAATTTTGAAATGTTCATGAAGTCAAATCTGTTCATTTTTTTTATTGCCTGTACCTTTGGTGTTTTATCCAAGAAATCACTGCCAAATCCAACTTTCTGCAGCTTTGTACTATGTTTTCTTCTAAGAGATTTTATAGTTTTAGGTTTTACATTTATTTAAGTCTTTGATCCACTTAAATTTTGCATATGGTATTAGATAAGGGCCCAACTTCATTCTTTTACATGGGGATATCCGTTTTTGTTGTTTTTTTTTTTTTTTTTTTTTTTGAAAAGACTGTCCTTTCCCAATTTAATGGTCTTGGCTCCACCATAAGAGATTATCACAACAAAGAAGATGGCTCACGTACAGGAAACAGGAGATTCAATGTAGGAAAGAAGCTAAGGGAAACTGCAGAATGATCCTGTCTTAGTCAGTTCAGACTTTCCCTAACAAAATACAGACTGGATTAATTACACAAAAGGAATTTATTTTCTCACAGTGCTAGACACTGGATATCTAAGATCTGGGTGCCAACAGAGTTGGTTTCTTGGTTTCTGAAGATTAATCTCCTGGCTTGCAGACAGCTGTGTCCTCTCATGGTATGTCCTTACCCAATGGAGAGAGAGCAAGCTCTCTGGTCTCTTCTTAAAGGGAACTAATCACATCATCAGAGCCACCTCATTACTTCATCTAATCCTAATCACTACCCAAAGACCCCATCTCCAAATACCATCCCACTGGGGATTAGGGCTTCAACAATGAATTTGTGGAGGGACACAAACATTCAATTCAAAACACAAAGTCAAGGGAAATCCCTGGATTATAAGCATGAGAGCAACCATTTTCAGAGGGGTGAAATTAAGAGAATACTTTTGAAGGTCTTAAGATTCAACCTTCAGACCAATTTGAAGTTGAGTAAGAAATCAGTACATGGAAACTAAAAACAATAACAACAACAACACACACACACACACACACACCAAAAACCAGACAACTGTTAATCCAGGGGGAAGGAGGGAATTCTTAAAGATGCATGAAAGGAAAGTAATGAGTTGACTATATGACTCAGCTCTGAATATAATCATAATAAAACATCAAAGGCTTATCTAACCAAAATTATGAAAAAACCATTTTGGGGAAGATGTGATAATAGTAAGGGTACACATGTGTGGTAAGACCAGCAAAGAGCTAAATTCTCATCATCCATACAATGTTGACATACAATGTCAACAAATAACACCTAAACCTGAAAAATCAATGCAATGTATGTGTGATCTTAGACAGATGAAGACAATATCAAAATAACCAAGTAAAAGAGCTGTAAGTGGAAATGGAAGAAAAAGAGACTGGGAACTATTTTAATTATGTGTATAAAGAATCTCTGTATAAATGTCTTTAAAAGGCAGCAGTATCCTTTCTTCAAATACCATCTTATGCTAGAGGAAAAGTGCTGGAGCCCTGGTGGGGTGGGGGTGTGCACGCACAGCACATCTGTTCTGGACCCACCCTCAGGGGCCCACAGCTCCTCTCAGGTTACATGGATGGAACTTTAACACCACTGGTGGGGGGCAAATGATGCAAGACCCAAAGGGACCTGCCCTCCAATACATCTCTTGTCCCTCAAGGCATTTCTACAACAGAATATCCTATTACTGGATATTACCAAAGAGTGAACTCCAAAAGTAGCTATGTTTCTGTGGAAGACCATTGCCCTTGGAGTCAGAAGCCCTGGAATCAAAGCTCTGCTCTACCTCTCACCTCGGACCACTTACTAACACATGCAGGTCAGCTTCCTGAACTGTAAAACAGGGATCATACTTTGACTTTACAGGGCTGCAGTGAGAACAAATTAAAACAACAACAAAAAGAAGTAAACACGCTCTGTATAACTTGCGTGTATTGAGGAGTGTTACTTGAAACTCTCCCATGCTCACACTGCATAACTTTGACTTCTTTCCCCAGTGGCATCCAAAGTCCTTTTGTTGGAGCATGAGCCAGAAATTCCCTGGCATGTTCATTGCCTGGTACATCTGGTATACAGTCTTCTGGCTTCGTCTCATCTTCCTAAAAAAGGAAACAGCGTGTACACAACTTGGCAAAAAAGCACAGGAATTCTCTCCCTCCTGCTTCTGAACACAACACTGCCTGGCTTTCTCAGGGGCTGGACACACCCGTGTCATCCTACGTTACCCTCTCAAATGCGAGAAAGATAAATTATACCTGACAGAAAAACGAGAAATAAATGTACCAGAAGAACTATATCAGGAACATGACAGAGCTATTCTTAGAGAAATATTACTAGTATTGTTCACATAGGAATGATTTGTGAGCTCCAAATCCTGATTCTAGATCACAAAAATTAGATTCAGACCACAAACTTTTCTGTTAACTTAAAAGCCTTGTGTAATGAGGCAAAGTATAGAATTAAACAAGAGTTCCTAAAATGATGAGAATAACATGTTTTTTTGTTTTTTTTTTTTTTTAGAATAACATGTTAAATTTAAAAAGATTATTATCCCTTGGAGACCACAGTCATGTTGTACAATCTCACACATGCTGTATTTATGAAGTGTGCTTTCATCACCAAATAACTTCATTATACAATTAAGGTGTTATTTTTTTAAGCTACTGATTGCAATTCCTATAAACATTAAATTTATACAAGAGTTTTATAACAATCTTTTCCTCTCAGTGAATGTGAGCAAGAAGGCTGTCCTGGCCTCTACCGAGCCCTCTAGGTCTCCCTCCCGCAGAGAGACTGGACCCTGGGGCCAGGTGCTGCCGGGAGACAGGGGGGTGCCCTGCACTAGGGACTGGACCAGGGGACTTTCCAGTCCCCTTAGAGACTACTGTTCTCTGAGCTGATGACACTCGGGAAGCCAGCAGCAAGTCAGAGGAGGAACACAACTATGAGAAGATGCAGCCACGGCAAGAGAGGGAGCGAGGGAGAAGGGGACTGATCACTGAGGAATGTGCGGGCCCCAGTTCTTAGGGACAGACACAGGGCTGAGGACATTTCTACAAAGGCACAGGCTGGACCAGCCCAAAGTGTATGAACTGACTGGAATCCGCAGGGTGGAGCGGCGTTATCATAAAAGGATGTTCAAACCTTATGCAACAGGTGTTCGTAACAAGTTACTGACTCTGAGCACCGAGTCAAATTCATCTAAGAGAATAACCAAAGGCACAAACTTCACACTGACCTTGATAAGCCCAGGAGGAGGTTTTTCATAGCTAGAAAAGAAAAGACATCGTTAAAAACATTAACAAGAACATAATACGTTTTAGTGAGCAAAAAGCAACTGCAGGCCAAAACAAAAAGGATGCTTTTAGTAAAACCTTAAAACTACATTATATCTAAAGCAGTTGGGGGGGGGGGGGCGTGATCCTGGAGTCCCACATCAGGCTCCCTACCTGGAGCCTGCTTCTCCCTCTGCCTTTGTCTCTGCCTCTCTCTCTGTGTCTCTCATGAATAAGTAAATAAATCTTTAAAAAATAAAAACAAAAATAAAGCGGTTGATAAAATATGCCCAGCAGTCGGGGATCACCTATAAATAACCTGATGCTGCATCACTTCCTGTGGCGATCTAGAACTGAAATTCCCTGAATTTCAATTTCAATTTCACCTGAATTTCAATCAGGTGTCTGAACATGGTGATTTTACTTTTGAAGAAGAGAAAGCAAGAGATTGCAGGGGAAATGCGAGGGAAGAAAACCTATGAGCTGATCAGGGTTCCAAACTGTCACAATTAGGTTGTTTACCTGACACACCGTCTACCTACTCAACACTGAAGAGGCTCATGGGGGTGGGGTGGTGGCAGGTGGAGAAATCTGTACTGACTTGGTTGGGGGCAGAGCAGAGGAGCAGGAGCAAAGCTGGAGGGAAGGGCCTGTTGCAGGGGAAGGAGGTGAAGGTGATCTGTCTTAGAGGCTTCCTCTCCCATTTCCCCGCAGCTCCCAGTTCAAATCCTGCCCACCCACCCACCCTGCCTGCAGAGTGAGCCAGCTGTCTGCCCCTCGGCTCTCCGACAGCCCTCTGTGTACTTTGGACCTTGCTGGACTCGGAGTCCAGGACCCCTGCAGGTGCCTGGACCACAGGCAGCATTCAGTAAAGAACACGGCTAGAGGAAGCAGATGTATGATGGGTGGGAATGTACTTTCCCTTTGAGCTCTCAGACCCCCAAGGCTCCTACGGGAACATACACATCATCCCTATGCTCCCCATTCATTTTCCCTTCCCATCACTCTGCCGGAACTGCCCCAAAAGGCTTCTAGTTTCCAAATCTGGAAAATTAGTTCCAAATGCTCATGTTCACTTGTCAGTAGTGACACACTTCTAGCTATAACATACACCACGTGGGTGTTTATTTGGCTTTTAACTGTGAATGCCTAGGGAACCATAAAGGAAAATAAGGAAAAACCATAAAGGAAAACATGATAACCAAACATCATGGGTCCATTCAACATCCCTACAAAGAACATTTTACTGAGGACATCTGGGCATAGCAGCTGGCTTAAAAATGTGAAAAGACTCCAGAAACATGGAAATGTGAGAGCTTCAACACTGCTGCACCCAGATGGTGAAGCAAGGGTGACTAATTAGGTTTTCTATAACGAAAATGTATTACTTTTATCAACAGATAAACATTAATAAATATTTAAAAAGTGAATTAGATATTGAAATGGGACAATTTCCATAATAGTTTTAAATTTTAAAAAAGGGTGGGGGGAGGGAATAGAAAGCAAAATAATGTATTTGGTAAGCTTCTATTTGTGGGGGGGGGGGAGAAGGAGACTATATATGGTCACATACACACACACCTTTTAGGTACCTCTGCAAGGAGAGCAAAGAAACTAGTTATATCCTTGCCTCTAGGGAGAGGCACTAAGGATTATAAATAGAAGAGATCTTTGTTTTTCATTCTACTCACATCTACATGCATGAGCCTGCAAAATGCTTTTTAATTGCAAAAGAAAAATGAAATCAGTGGTAACTACATTACAGCTCTGTTGGTATAAGCCCAGCTTAATATAGCTCTGAAAGAAAAACTAAATATAACTTGGGAGTAAGAAAAATGGAGTCAAATATATGCTATTAGGAGTTCATATCTGCTCTAGAGTTGTATATGCTAGATTTCTGTCTGAACAATCAATGCTACTTCTGTAATTGTTTCAGGAATATAACCTGTTTGGTCTAGCCCTAAATTTGGTATTTTCCTCTCACGAAAAAGGAACAGGTATAATAGGCAAAACTAAATTTGATATTCAGATAATATTAAAGGTTCCATGTAAAAACTTACTCCTTGCAGAAGCAACCAGTCAATTATTGTGCCAGGCACGTTGCTAAGTACTAGAAGGGAGAACTAACGGCATAAGGATATGACTAGTTAAAATCAGAAAACATATAAAATGAAAACTGCTCTAAGAAGTGACAAGAAGTTTTTAAATAGCTGTCCTGATAAAAGGAGACGTTCTATCTTCTTCGAGTAGAAGACCCCAAATTCTAGCAGGATTATTTTTCAGTTCTAAATCCATGTTAGGGACACCTGGGTGGCTCAGCGGTTGAGCATCTGCCTCTGGCTCAAGGTGTGACCCTGGGGTCCTGGGATGGAGTCCCACATCGGGCTCCCTGCATGGAGCCTGCTTCTCCCTCTGCTTGTGTCTCTGCCTCTCTCTCTCTCTCTCTCTGTCTCTCATGAATACATAAATAAAATCTTAAAAAAAAAAAAAAGAACCCCAAGACTGAAGCAACCAGCCTCACAGAGGTCAAGATCTGAAGCAACAGGAATGGAAGAAAGCAACCTAACAGGTGGTAAATGACATATGCCATGAGTCTCTAATCTAAAGCTTTTCTGGGCAGATAGAGGAGGATCTGCCCAGTGAAGACTACATAGTAAATAAGTAGGCATAAATAGACTTAACTTCTTAGGTGTGGTACAGTGGTTTCCCAAAGCAAATGCTTACAATACTCTCCTTTTTTAAAAATTTTATTTATTCATGAGAGACACAGAGAGAGAGAGAGGCAGAGACACAGGCAAAGGGAGAAGCAGGCTCCATGCAGGGAGCCTGATGTGGGACCTGATCCAGGGTCTCCAGGATCATGCTCTGGGTTGAAGACGGTGCTAAACCGCTGAGCCACCCGGGCTGCCCCAATATTTTCTAACACAAAGTGGTGGCATAACCTAGCAGGGTGATGGAAATCCGCATAAGCTGAGGAAACGATACAGTTCATCTGCAGCCATCCATTTAAAATACTGATGCCATGGCTTAGGCACTGACACCAAAGGGAGTTTGGTAGTACAGTCTATGAATCCAATAATCCAGTAATACATCCTTTGAGCTGCAAGAGTTGTACAAAAACAACATATGGCCAATCAAACAGAAATCCAAATTCCTGAAAAATATGTAACTGATTGCCAAGATGAAAAGGAATGTGATAGAACTACACACTTTGAAATCTACTACTAGCAATGGCATTCCCTTAAAAAAAAAAAAAAAAAAAAGTCCATTCACAACTGTTTTCACAAATTTAGAAGAAGGTAGTTGATGGCTCAAGGCTCACACTGAAGAGCCGGCCGGCCTCCAACAGGCAAAGCTCCGGGTTAATGACCAAGAATCTGAGCCCTCTAAGGACTTTCCCTTACACCTTCCCATGGGTCATGCCAGTGCCCGACCCCGGGGACGCCAAAGAGGGGACCTGGAAGGCCGGGAATCCGCCTCCCACCCGGGGGTGCGGCCCCCGTCGCCACCCGCCCTGCCCCCACCGGGGGGTCCCGGCTCGGCCAGTGGAGCTGCCCCCGGCCTCGCTGCAGCCCCTGCACGCCCCGACGGCCGCGGGGTCTCCCCCTGCACCGCCCCCCCCCCCCGCCCCGGCCGCAGAGGGGGCGAACGCGGCTTCGGCGGCTTCGGCGGCTTCACCGTCGGCCCCGCGACCGGCCCCCGGGGAGGCGCAGGGCGGCGGCGCTCACTGCACCTGCCGCGGGCTCGGGCCCTGCGCAGGCCGCTCGGCGCCCCTCCCCGCCCCTCCCCCGCCCGGTCCCGCCCCTCCCCCGCCCCCGCCCGCGGGGACCCGGGCACCCGGCGCCCGGCCTCCCCGCCCCCACACCTGGCGGAGCAGCGGGGCGGCGCGGACTCACAAGGACTCCAGGTGCTTGAGCTGCTGCAGCTGCTGCGCGTCGTGCCGCCGCCGCTTCTGCTCCCGGCGCCGCTGCAGCTCCTGCTCCGCCGTCTCCCGCGGCCGCCGCGCGCCCCCGTTCCCCGCGTCGTCGCGCCCGGGCCCGGCCGACATCGCGGCCCGCGTGGCGGAGGCGGCCCCGCGGCGGCCCGAGGCGGTGGCGGCGGCCAAGACGGCACTTCCTCCGCGCCCGCCCCGCCCCGCCGGCCCCGCAGCGCCCCCTCCCGCCCGCCCCGCCGCGGCCTCCGGGCCCCCGCCCCCCGCCGGGCCGCCCCGCGCCGCCGCCCCGAGTCCGCGCTCGCCGCGCGGGGGCCCCGCCGCCGGGCCGGCCGGGGTCGGAGCGCGCCCCCTGGCGGCGGCCGCGGGCGGCGGAGGAGGAGGAGGAGGAGGCGGAGGCCTGCGGGGAGCCCCGGCCGCGCCCCCTCCCCGGAGGCCCGGGACCCAAGGCGGCCCCTGTGCGGGCGGGGCTGCTGCGGGGCGCTGGGCCGCACCCGGCCTGGGCGGCAGCGACGCTCCCCGGGGACGTTCTCTCATTTCCTTTTTAAAAGATTTTATTTATTTACTCATGAGAGACACAAACAGAGAGACACAGGCCGAGGGAGAAGCAGGCTCCACGCAGGAGCCGGGCGGGGGCCCCGATCCCAGGCCTCCAGGATCACGCCCCGGGCTGAAGGCAGATGCTCCACCGCTGGGCCACCCGCGCGCCCCTGATGCTCTCACTTTCCGGCGCGCGGTCACCGCCTCGTCTGCGCGGACCTGGACCCGGTTCGGGAGCTGGACGGAGAGCTCCCTCCGCTGAGCGCTTTTATGCGCTGGTCGTGGAGCCAAGCCCTTAAGTGGATTTAGCCTTTAAAAACGTACTAAGTGCTGTATTACCCGTATGTATTACCCCTATCTTAAAGATAAGAAGGAGGCCTGGGTGGCTCAGTGGTTGAGCATCCGTCTTCGGCTCAGGGGTGATCCCCGGCTCTTGGGGTGGAGCCCCGCATGGGGATCCCCACGGGGAGCCTGCTTCTATCTCTGCCTAAGTCTCTGCCTCTCTGTCTCTCATGATTAAATAAATCTTAAAACAAAACAAAACCGGGGATATCTGGATGGCTCAGCGGTTTAGCACCGCCTTCAGCCCGGGGTGTGATCCCGGAGTCCTGGGATCCAGCTCCACATCGGGCTCCCTGCATGGAGCCTGCTTCTCTCTCTGTCTCTCTCTGTCTCTGTCTCTCTCTGTGTCTTTCATGAATAAATAAATAAAATCTTAGTAAAACAAAACCAAAAAAAAAAAAAAAAAAAAAGAATGCAGAAGTAGAGGAGCCAGGCTGCAAAGTGTTAAAGTGCTTAACTAGGTTGCATTTTGTAAAAGTATCTGATATGTAAAGTTATGATTGTTGTTTTAGCCGTAACATAATGGAAAAAAACACAAAGGAAGTAAAAATAACATTCCCCTCAAATGTGGCGTTCATTATAATTAATTAAGTCTTAGCTCTTTCACTCTTATTAGGGAAAATCCAAATGAATCCAATCCAAATGAATGAGCACACAAAGACTATGAACACAAACACACTTATTACGCTGACATGTCCTAGAGCTTGGAAATCAGGTTTCCCTCTGAGGGAGAACTGTCATGGGCCAATCCAGTTGTTGATGTAAGTACCTTTACCTGGGCCAGTAAGTGGCCTGTAAATAATTATCTTGCAAGATGTCTTCATCTAGTCAAGAAAAATGTAGTCTAAGGAAGATGTGAGAAACAAAGAAAGTGTAACTTGATTGTGTTACAGAAGGAAGATGATCTATAGAATCTAGAAAAGGAGGGATCCCTGGGTGGTGCAGTGGTTTAGCGCCTGCCTTTGGCCCAGGGCGCGATCCTGGAGACCCGGGATCGAATCCCGCATCAGGCTCTGGGTGCATGGAGCCTGCTTCTCCCTCTGCCTATGTCTCTGCCTCTCTCTCTCTCTGTGTGACTATCATTGAAAAAAAAAAATCTAGAAAAGGAGAACCAAGAGAAAACAATCAGGTGGTGTTTGTCCAGCATTGTCTACTGAAGACACAAATTATGTAAACACACAAGTTTTCTGATCCCTAGAGAAATGTGCACCATTTGGAATAAGGCATAAATTTGATCAATCTTAGCCCCATCTTTTCTTTTTTAACTGAAGTATAGTTGGCATACGGTATTGCATTAGTTTCAGGTATACAACATAATGATTCAACATTTATATACATCAAGAAATGTTTACCTTGATATGTGTAGTTACCACCTGTCACTATGCAAAGTTATGACAATATGATTGACTATTTTCCTTGTGTTGCACTTTTCTTCCCTGTGACTTATTTCTTTAATAGTTAGAAGTTTGTGCCTCTTAATCCCCTTCACCTGTCTCACCCATCCCCCCTCTTCACCCCTCTAGCAACCACCTATTCTCTATGAAACGTTCTGTTTGTTTCTAGATTCCACATGTTAGTGAAATCATGGTATTGTCTTTTTCTGTCTGACCTATTTCACTTAGCATAATACTTTCTATGTCCATTCATGTTGTCAAGAATGGCAAGATTTCATTCTCTCTATGGCTGAGTAACATTTGACTATATATATATATATATATATATATATATATCACATCTGTATCCATTCATCAATGCATGGACACTGATTGTTTCAGTGTCTTGCTTGTTGTAAATAATGCTGCAAACCTCGGCCCCATCTTAAAGGCTAGCCAAGCCTCTGTGCCGATTCCATTCTCACCCAGCAACATCCTGACACCATATTACACCATATCCTAATATGAAAGAATGGTGTTTTTGTCAGGTCTGAATATTGGGGTTAGTGGAAAGGTAGGTCTCCTACTGTAAATCAGTAACTTGACATTACAATTTGTAATCGAATTTGTCTTTAGTTATTGTGGCAAATGGTATCATCCAAGTCACCTGCAATAATCTCCCTCATCTCACATGACCTTGATACTCCTCCCATGGAAAAGTGGGGTCTATATCCCTTTTCTTGAATCTAGAACAACCTTAGCGATTTGATTGTAACTGGTAGAAAGTAGTGGAAATGATGCCTAATCATTTTTAAGGTTATGTCAGAAAAGATTGTATAGCTTCCACTTGGTTCTCTTGAAATATTTGCTCCTAAAGCCTTTAGGAATGTAAGCTGTTCAATGGCCCTGAAGCCACCATGCTGTGAGGAAGCCCAAATTGACGCACAAGGAGAGATCACATGAAAATATTTTGAGATGCAGTAACAGAGGGATGCCAGACCAGACCCTAGGGCCTAACCACCCCAAACCCTGGTCAGAAGACCCCACAGTGCATACCAGAGTAAATCTAAGGGTCTCACACCAACCAAGTTGAACCACAATTGTTCCTCCCCTCCTCAAGAGGCTTTTTTGCTGGCCAACCTATGCCCCTAAAGTAAAAGAAAAGGAGGAAGAAGAAAGAAAAAGGAAGAATGAAAAGATAGAAAAAACACCAAATGTTCTCTAACCATAACCTTATAGCAAGCCAGCAGATAATCTAAAAACCTTAGGATATACTTCTATGCAGAAGTCAGTTGAATTGGGTTTCTCTCACTTGCAATTGAAGGAACCTTGACTGGTTCAAATATTTGCCTAACACAATGATTTGATCTCTCCCTTTGAGGTGGTTTTGGGGGAGATAGATGCAAGAAGATCCAAGGATTGATAATTCCACTTTAGCAAGTATTAGTCAAGAGTTTTTGGCGAACAACAATAGACCAAAATCCAAATCAAGCTGTTTTAAGAAAATAAATAAGTAAAGGAATTTGTTAGGCTCACATATGTGAAATATCATTGGGTAGAACTTTAGGAATGGCTGGGTGTAGGTGCTCAAATGTTATCACTAACAATTTCTCTTAACTTCACTTTCTTTTGTATCACTTCATTGTCATGTTGTTTCTCTCACTGTGGAGGCAAAGATGGCCACCAACTTGGCAGCCCCAGCTGGAAGAAACCTCTTTCTCAGTTCCAGTAGGGCACCCATCTATTATACTTGTTAGCTCGAGAAGGATTATGTAGCTGTCATGGAAACAATCACTGTGGTCAAGGAGGTGCAGCACTCTGACTGGCCAAATCAGTGTCATACACCCACCTTAACACCTGGGTGGCTCAGCGGTTGAATGTCTGCCTCCGGCTCAGGGCATGATCCCAGGGTCCTGGAATCGAGTCCCACACCGGGCTTCCTGCAGTAAGCCTGCTTCTCCCTCTGCCTGTCTCTGCCTCTCTCTCTCTGTGTCTCTCATGAATAAATAAATAAAATCTTTAAAAAAAACAAACAAAAAAAGGGCAGCCCGGGTGGCTCAGCGGTTTAGCACCATCTTCAGTCCAGGATGAGATCTTGGAGACCTGGGATCAAGCCCCACGTCAGGCTCCCTGCATGGAGCCTGTTTCTCCCTCTGCCTGTGTCTTTGCCTCTCTCTCTCTCTCTTTCTCTGTGTGTGTTTCTCATGAACAAATAAATAAAATCTTTTATTTTATTTTATTTTATTTTATTTTATTTTATTTTATTCAAATAAATAAAATCTTAAAAAAAAAAAAAGAAAGAAAGAAAGAAAAATTTCCTGGTCACCAACCCAGTGTGAAATGCAAAGCGCTGTGATCACTTCACAGAGGCATGATGGACCCCTACCCACCCCAAACTGGTTTACCATCATGACTGATGATGCCACATATGCACCATGAGGTAGAAAGAAATATATTACTCACATATTGAGACTTTCTAGAAGAGCATTTCAGATACTTAAGCTAGTCCAAAAATGGCTTCAGCAAAACAAAGGTGAGTGGGCCTGGGTTTTATGCTGCATAGGAGGTGGAACTGGGTGAGTGTTCACACTCACAGGCTAAGATTTTGTGTAGTTTGAACTTCACCTCTGGTGCCACATGGACTTCCCTATCAGCTTGCCCCCATGTGGGGCCAAAGGGGTAAAATGGAGGTGAGGATTGAAAATTATCAGTGGTGAGCATCCAAACTGGAGTGAGACGATTTATTACACAGGGCCATCTCTCAGATTCAGTCCAGTTTTCTGGTTGTGATAGACTCAATGTAGTAACATCTCACCCATTAAGTAATGAAACAAACAGGAATTCTTTCCCTGCTGGTTATAATTTGAAAACACTATTCTTTTTTTTTTCTTTTTTGAAAACACTATTCTTACTTGCCCCTCTATATTTATGCCTGTAACATATGGAGAGGTGTGCAGATATAGTTTCTTTCCAGAAAAAGAGTAAAGTGGTTATTACACAACCATGAATACACAGCAAGTCAGTCTTTACTTTGTACCAAGGCACCTAGCCCAAGTGAGAGACGCTTTATTTGTTCTCCTTCCCTGTCCTACCCCGTCTCCATCTCTTATATCCTCTCTACCCTATCCAGATTCATTCTCAAGCCCAGCCATAGGGCTTTGGTGTCGGCCCAGTGGTAAATGGGTGGCTGCAGTTGGTCCTGACTCTGTTTTACTGGGTAGGCTTTAAGCCTTTCAGAATGGAACAATGTAAAAAAAAAACTAGACCTTTTCTTGCTTATCTTGGTCACCTTTTGCAAGCATAACTGTCATAAATGCCATTATTTTGCTCACAGGATATATTATTTTACCTATTTATTTTTTGCCAGAAAAATCTACATGAGTTTGCTGTCATTCAAATATTTCATATAAAAAGGGAACGTAGCAATAGGCTCAGGGTAGTATGAAAAAAAAACGAAACAAACCCCTGCAGGTTCATGTTCCTCTATTTACATCTGGGAGCAAGCTCTCCCTGATAATTAGGCATAGGCGCTGCGCTTGTCGTATGTCCCCTTTGCAGGTGCAGCCCTGGGCACACTTGGCACAGTCCATTGGCAGCAAATGCAACTCCTGTAAGAAGAGCTATTGCATTCTTACAGGAGATGCATTTGCATTCTCTGCATTTGCAGGGACTGGCACAGGTGGAGGAGCCACCGGTGGAGAGGGAGCAATTGGGGTCTATTTTGGGGTCCAATGCAAGTGGTAAAGAGAGGCCCTTGGGCTGGCTGGAGGTATGGTGTTCCACAAGGTATATTTCACTAGCTTTTATCTTACCAGTGACCTTTTCTCCACTAGGAAGATGGAGGAAGGAAAAAGTGAGTAAAAGAAAGATCACGTTCTATTATATATTAAAGAAACATGGCTAGCTTAGAGGATAGAATGCAAATCTTTTTTTTTTTTTTTTAAGATTTTATTTATTTAATCATGAGAGACAGAGAGAGAGAGAGAGGCAGGCTCCATATAGGGAGCCTGACATAGGCCTCGATCCCGGGTCACCAGGATCAGGCCCTGGGCTGAAGGCGGGGCTAAACCGCTGTGCCACCCGGGCTGCCCTGTCTTTTTTTTTTTAAAACCAAAAACCAAATTCAAAGAATTCTTATAGTAAAGGAGGCAGTAAACCCCCAGGGGTACATGTTCATAGTCGTCTGTGGCATAGTGGAAATGTGAGAAACCCTGTATTATTTCTAACAGTTTGTTTATTTATTTATTTTAAAGATTTTATTTAGGGATCCCTGGGTGGCGCAGCGGTTTGGCGCCTGCCTTTGGCCCAGGGTGCGATCCTGGAGACCCGGGATCGAATCCCACGTCGGGCTCCCGGTGCATGGAGCCTGCTTCTCCCTCTGCCTGTGTCTCTGCCTCTCTCTCTCTCTCTGTGTGTGACTATCATAAATAAATAAAAATTAAAAAAAAAAAGATTTTATTTATTTACTCATGAGAGATACAGTGAGAGAGAGGCAGAGACACAGGCAGAGGGAGAAGCAGGCCCCATGCAGGGAGCCTGATGTGGGACTTGATCCCGGGACCCCAGGATCACACCCTGGGCCAAAGGCAGGAGCCCAACTGCTGAGCCACCCAGGCATCCCAATTTCTAACATTTTTAACTGGTGTTCCATTAACAGTTTAGTAGTTAGTAGGATTGGAGGGAGAAGGGCAGACAGCCCTTTATTGGAGGCTTGAGGTAGATAAGGTTGAGGGAAGAAGGGGAGGCACCAAATGTAATTGCTAATCTGTGGCAAACCTTGTTGGTCGCCAGCCCAGTTCCCCTTCCTTCCCTGCTAAGAGCACTCTGATTTCATTCAGGAGTCCAAGGCAGCTGTCTACTTCGGAGAAGACTGGTTAGAGAGGAGGGACCCCTTCCATCCCCTCTGAAGGTGAATCTTGATTAGTCTTAAGGGCTTTCATAGTAATCCTATTCCTCTTCCACTGATTGGTTCAGCGATGGGCACGTGATGCAAGTTTAGTCAATGAGATATTTGTCTGAGGACAGCTTTATGGAAAGCTCCCCCATCTTAATAAGTGATTCTTTCTCCTTCAGGATGGCTCTGCCCACATGTGGGGGCCAGTTCTGGGGCAGCCATGAGGGGGCAGCGGCAAAACCAGAGGATGACTGAGGAGAGGAGACACTTGAGGTCTTGGGGATGTTCTGGAGACACTTGATTAACCTGGAGCTGCTTCCCACCCAGACTTCCTACTCTAAGAGACAGTATATCTCTTTTTGCATTAAATGATTTTGTGTTGGGTTTTCTATTACTCATTGGTTAGTGTGATTCCTCAGATTTACATAGTATTTAACAATAGCCTTTTTTTTTAAGATTTTTTATTTATGTCATGAGAGACAGAGAGACAGAGAGACAGAGAGAGAGGCAGAGACACAGGCAGAGGGAGAAGCAGGCTCCATGCAGGGAGCCCGACGTGGGACTCGATCCCGGGTCTCCAGGATCACACCCCGGGCTGCAGGCGGTACCAAACCGCTGTGCCACCAGGGCTGCCTGTCCTTTTCTTTGATTGTGTCACAGTTCTTGCTTACTGGGTCTCTATTCTCTCATTGATTCTCATCTATTTTTCCCTTCTTACTATCTTTCTCTCTCGCCACCCACCCTCCGCCACCCCAAGCCCTACATTTTATTTTATTTTATTTTTTTCAAGCCCTACATTTTAAATCCAACACCCTCCCTTTCTTTCTGGTCCCTGTCTCACCTTCCCCTCCTCTTTATCTTTCTGACTTTTGAGTCTACTTGATGACTCTTCCTGACTATGAATAGAGTTTTTATTTTTTAGACTTGGAAATCCTTACAAAGTCACCCCCAGAAACTCAATGGAAATAATTTTTTAAAATTATTTTTTAAAGATTTTTCTATTTATTCATTTGAGAGAGAGAGAGAGGGAAAGAATGAGGGACAGCATGAGCAGGAGGGAGGGTCAAAGAGAGAGGGAGCAGATTCCCTACTGAGCAGGGAGCCTGATGTGGGACTCGATCCCAGGATCCTGAGATCATGACCTGAGCTGAAGGGAGATGCTTAACAGACTGAGTAACCCAGGCACCCCAGAAATCATTTTTTAAAGTTTCAGCTTGGGGGTGTTCGGCTGGCTCAGTCGGAGGAGCACGTGAATCTTGATCTTGGGGTCATTTGAGTCCCATGTTGGATGTGGAGATTACTTAAATAAAACTTAAAAAAAAGTTTCAGGGGTGCCTGGGTGGCTCAGTCAGTTAAGTGTCCACTCTTGGTTTCAGTTCACATCATGATCTTAGAGTCCTGGGATTGAGCTCCAAGTCAGGCTCCATGCTCAGCGCTCAGTGAAGAGTCAGCTTAAGGATTCTTTCCCTCTCCCTCTGCCCCTCTCATGATCCCTCTCTGTCTCTCTCTAAAATAAATAAATATTTATTTATTTTTATTTTTAAAAGATTTATTTATTTATTTATTTATTTATTTACTTATTTATTTATTATAGAGAGAGAGGCAGAGAGACAGGAGGAGGGAGAAGCAGGCTCCATGCTGGGAGCCCGACATGGGACTCGATCCCAGGTCTCCAGGATCATGCCCTGGGCTGAAGGCAGCGCTAAACCGCTGAGCCATCCAGGGATCCCCTAAATAAATCTTTTTTTTTTTTAAAGTTTCAGTTTGATTTTAATTAGTTCTTTTTTTTAAGCGAGAGAGGAAGGGTGTGAACACGTGGGGGGAGGGGCAGAGAAAGAGGGAGAGAGAGCCTCAAACAGACTCAATGCTCAGTGTGAACCTGACACAGGGTTTAATCTCATGACCCAAGATCATGACCTGAGCCAAAATCAAAAGTCAGACGGTTAAGCAACTGAGCCACCCAGGATCCCCTTAATTAGTTCTTAGTATAATGCTGTCATTAAAGCCAAGAGGTGAATTTTCTCTTTGGTAGATTGCTACAAAAGTCCAATGCAAAGAATGGTTGGGATTTAGGGATGTTGAAGAGCACAGATACTGTTTGATCACGTAATTAACATTTTTAAAGAAGGACAAGAAATCAAAGCACTGGGAAACCATTAAAGGCAAAATGGGAGTGGCAGTCACTACTCAGCCTATCTCTTCCTACATGTGTCTTCTTTCCTATCCTGGAGTATTTTCTTTCTCATATCTCAAAGGATTTTAGAATTGGTATGTCTTGGAAATCAACCCCTTCTTTTTATAGAAGAAACTGAGGCCCAGACAGGTGGCACATGTCACCCACAGTTGCAGTAAGAGTGGAAGATTCCTGACTGGAACCAGGTTGGCTTGTTTCTGTGTAAAACTGAATTTTGTTTAAAAAAGATCTTATTTATTTATTTGAGAGTGAGCAAGTGAGAGAGAGACAGAGAGAGACAGAGAGAGGGACAGGAGGACAAGGGGAGGGCAGAGGGAGAGGCAGAAGTAGACTCCCCAGTGAGCACAGAGCCCCACGTGGGGCTTCATTCCAGGACTCTGGTTTCAGGACCTAAGCTGAAGGCAGACCTTAATGGACTGAGCCACCCAGGTGCCCCAAACTGGATCATTTTTAATAAATATGTGGCACAGTCATTAAAAACCATAAAAGAACATTGAAAAGTACAAAGAAGAAAGCAAATAATTACCCCAAATTCAACCGCCTATAGATAGCCTGTGGTAATAGAATGAATTATTTTAATAGGTTTTCTATTTCCGTAGAATTAGCTCTATTAGGAACAAAGAACACTTATTTAGTGCGACATGTAGTTTCTCATTAGATCCTGGGATCTAATGAAATCTAAAATTATCTTACAATTACCATGTTTTCTCTTCATCTTGCAGGGCACACACTGTTTATTACTTTGCCGACGGTCACCTACCTAGGAGCTAACTAATCCACATAATGGTGTATTATTCCCTTGATAAATTGTTGAATTTTATTGCACACATTTTATTATCTTCGTAGCTCTATTTATAAATTAGAGTGGTGCCCAGTTTCTCTCCCTCTCCCTGCGTTTGCCAGGTTTTGGTATCAGGATTGTTTGCTTCTAAAAGCAGCTGAAGGATCCCTGGGTGGCGCAGCGGTTTAGTCCCTGCCTTTGGCCCAGGGCGTGATCCTGGAGACTCAGGATCAAATCCCACGTCGGGCTCCCGGTGCGTGGTGCATGGAGCCTGCTTCTCCCTCCGCCTATGTCTCTGCCTATCTCTCTCTCTCTCTGTGTGACTATCATAAAAAGAAAAGAGAAAAAAAAAATTAAAAGCAGCCGAGAGACTCTTGGTGCGTTGCTTTCATGAGTTAAAATTTTTAATTAAAAAAATTAATAAATAAGAACCACCAACTCTAAGCTAAGCATGCATTTTTTAAGTACTCTAATGACCCTCTTGGGGCTTCTGGGTCTCTATTGTGAGGTCCTACCTAGCTGAATCACGTGTGTGCGACCATTTGAGATGTTTGCTAGTTAAGTCCCAGGTCACAGTGCATCCACTAATGGCTTGGGGAACGCTCACAGTAACTTAAAACCTTCTCCTATCGGGGGAGTCTCGAAATACATGCCTCTCCTTTTCTCTTTAAGTATTATCCTGGGGGCCGCCTGGGTGGCTCAGCGGTTGAGCGCCTACTTTCGGCCCAGGGCGTGGTCCTGGAGACGCGGGATCAAGTCCCATATCTCCATGCAGGGAGCCTGCCTCTCTCATGAATAACTAAATAAAATCTTCTTTTATTTTTTAAGATTTTATTTATTTATTCATGAGACACAGAGAGAGACACACACACACAGGCAGAGGGAGAAGCAGGCTCCATGCAGGGAGCCCGATGTGGGACTTGATCCCGGGTCCCCAGGATCACACCCCGGGCTGCAGGCAGCGCCAAACCGCTGCGCCACCGGGGCTGCCCCAACTAAATAAAATCTTAAAAAAAAAAAAAAAAAAAAAAAGAAAAAGAAAAAAAGTAGTATCCTGGAAAAAAAAAAACCTAAAGAATGATTATGGTCTTTTTCTTGTAGAATCTATTCTTCTTCTTCTTTTTTTTTTTTTTTTTTTTTGTAGAATCCATTCTTGTAACTAAGTTAAAAAAAACAAAGCAAAGCATAATACCAATCTAAGTTTCCCTCGCTTCCCAAAGCAGCCCGAAGTCGCTGGATCCGCGGCCACGTAGGAGCCTCCGGCGGCGCTAAGGCTGGAGTCTCCGGGGACAGGCGGAGGCGGGGCCGCGCGCGTGCGCTCTCGCCCTCCAAGTCTGGGCAGAAGCCGGGTCCCGAGGAGCGGTCGGAGCGTCCCTCGAGGACAGGTTGCCTCCGGCGTTGCCGGCCCCTTCCCGGGGCGGGGCGGGGCGGGGCGCGGCTGCGGCTCCTCCCCTGCTCGGCTATGGCCGGGGGGGGGGGGGGGGGGGGGGGGGGGGGGGGGGGGGGGGGCGGGCGCCGGCGGAGGGGGTGGCGGCTGCGGCCCGGGGAGGGCCCGGGGAGGGCCCGGAGTCTTTCCACGTTTGCAAGCGCCGCGGCGCGCCCAGCTCCGACCCGCGCCCCGCGAGCTCCGCGCGCCCTCGCCGCCCCCGCGCCCCCCGCGCCCCCCGCGCCCTCCTCGCCCCCGCGATGGCGCCCAGGGCCCGGGGCCGACGGCCGCCGCCGCCGCCGCTGCTGCTGCTGCTGCTCTGGGTGACCGGGCAGGCGGCGCCCGTGGCGGGCCTGGGCCTGGACGCGGAGCTGCAGGTCGAGCGGCGCTCCGTGCCCGACGAGTGCCCGCGCACCGTGCGCAGCGGCGACTTCGTGCGCTACCACTACGTGGGCACGTTCCCCGACGGCCAGAAGTTCGACTCCAGGTACCGGCCCCCGCCGCAGCTGCCCGGTCCGCCCGCCCGCTCCCCCGACCCCGCGTCCCCGGGCGGGCCTTTCCCTCCCGCCGGCCCTCCCCCGGCCCCGCCCCCGCGAGCCCCGCGCCGCTCCTTCCCCCGCCTCCCTCCACGCCCGCGCTCGGAGCCCTACATCTCGGGTGACCCTACCTGCGCGGCCCTGGCCCGCCCGCCCGGGGCCCGAGCCTCCCGTAGGACCGGGCTCAGAGCGCTTGGAACAGGTCCCGGCCTTCCTGTCCTCCCAGCGCGGCCACACAGGGCGAAATCGGCCCCTCCGCAAACACCCCCCCCCACCCCAAGAGTGAATGTTGATGTCTGTCTGCCACCTCCCTTTACGGGCCCTTCCACGGGCCCCTTGAGCCAGGGGATGCCTCTCGCAGTACATGATGATGATGACGACGACGGTGGTGATGAGCTGCCGATGACACAGCCGTTAACGTTGTGGAGCTATTGCCCTGAGCCAGGGTAGCGAGAGCTCTCCGTACAATGAACTTATTCAGTTCTTACCTTAGTAGGTACCATTATGTTGCCACTGAGGTGACTTGAGGCCACTGGGGCTAAGGAACTTGTTTGAGTGGAGTCCCACCGGAAAACCCTGACAGTCCGAGGCCAGAGCCTGTGCCTGCTGGTACTACTGCCCTTCGTTTCTTGGCTCTTGGGCTTGGGGTGGTCCAGAGCAGGTCTCTCAGCTTTGCCCAGGGGCCCTGGAGTATGCCCAGGATTCCTTCTCTCCTCTCTGCCCCAAGATCACACACCAATACCTGCCCCCAGCCTCTCTCCAGTTGAGCGTTCGGGTTAGGAGACCTCTTCCTCCAGCTACCCTCTGCTCTCCTCCCCGAGGCTTTGTTACCAACCCAGGTCTGTGCCTGTGCTTCTCTCCGTCAATGACCAGTCTAGGCAAAGACAGCGTTTGTTGAGCCTCTGCTGTGTGCCCTCCACTGACCTAGGCTCACTCCAGAAGTTATCTTCCTAAAGATTCTTGTTGCCTCTCTTGCCTTTTTTGGAAATTTCAGACAATGAATATCCAAGAGCTGTTCATGCTAAGTGGTACATAGCAAGTGCTTAGAAATGGTCTGTTGTTTCAGTTGCCTTTTTTTTTTTTTTAAAGATTTTCTTTATTTATTCAAGAAACAGGCAGAGACACAGGCAGAGGGAGAAGCAGGCTCCATGCAGGAAGCCAGAGGTGGGACTCGATCCTAGGTCTCCAGGGTAACACCCTGGGCCGAAGGCAGTGCTAAACCGCTGAGCCACTCGGGCTGCCCCCTCTGTTGCTTTTTAAAAACAGCTTTATGTATCTATCATTCACATGCCATACAGTTCACCCATTTAAGGCATACAGTTTGGTGGTTTTTAGTATATTCATAGATTTGTGCAACTATCACAACTATCTAATTCTAGAAAATTCTCATCACTCCCAAAAAAGGCTGGACCCATTAGCACTCACTCCCCTCCCCTCCATCAGTCACCACTAATCCACTTTCTATCTTTATGTGGAATCATAATTTCTGGTGTTTTGTATCTGGCTTTTTTCCGTTAACGTGATATTTTCAGGGCTCATCCATGTACTGCATTCCTTTTTCTGGTTATATAATATTCTGCTGTATGACTGTGCCATATATTGTTTGTCCACCAGTTGATGGTCATTTGCATTGCTTATACTTTTTGGCCAATGAACATTTATGTACCAGGTTTTGTGTGGATATATGTTTTTCTTTCTGTTGGATATGTACCTAGCAGTGGCATTGCTGGGTCCTATGGTAATTGTTTAATTTTTTAAGGAACTGCCAAAACTGTATTCCAAAGTGTCTTCACCATTTTACACTTTCACCGGCAACGTATGAGTGAGTGGTCCTAGTTCTCCACATTCTCCCCCAACAACTGTAATTGTCTATCTTTTTTATCCTAGCTCTAGCTATCCTAGTAGGTGAGCAGTGGTGTCTCGTTGTGGTTTTGGTTCACATTTCCCTCATGACTAAAGATGCCGAGCATCTTTTTGTGTATTTATTGGCCATTTGTATACCTTCTTTTATTTGCTTCTTTAGTTAGAAATAAGGAAGAATTTCCTGCTTGTGCTGTTGGTAATGAATAATTCCCACTAAAACAAGCTGTGTGATTGTTTTCTACCCTCTAGTTGTGGCAGCCACTGTGAGGCAGTGTGGGACAATGGAAGACATTATCACTACCATCCATTCAGCAAATGTGTGTGTAGTGTCTGCCCCAGAAGATGGTATCTTTCCCTGTCCCTACAGCTTATAGTCCAATTACATAATGTGATATGTACAGAAACAATAATAGCATACACTTTGGTCTCATGTGGAGTTCACACAGTTTTTACCATGTACCTTTTGATGTATGAATTCATTTACTCTCAAATTCATTTAACCTCACAAGACAATGAAGGAGGTACGTCAACAACAAATGAAGAAACCAGGGCTCAGAAAGTTCAAGTAATGTGCTCAAAGGACCTGGCTACTAAGTTGTAGAATGAGGCTTTGAATTTAGGCAGTGTAGCACCAGTCTATGGTTTGGGGTTAATAGTCGGTGCATATATATATATATATATATATAATGAAAGAAAGGCAAGGAGCTGTGGAAACACACAGAAAGCTTAACTATTTGTCGTAAGGGGTTGGAGAGAGGGAGAGTGGTCAAGATGGAGTTCTAGGATTGCAAGGATAAGACTGAAGATGGGGATCCCTGGGTGGCGCAGCGGTTTAGCGCCTGCCTTTGGCCCAGGGCGTGATCCTGGAGACCCGGGATCGAATCCCACGTCGGGCTCCTGGTGCATGGAGGCTGCTTCTCCCTCTGCCTATGTCTCTGCCTCTCTCTCTGTGTGACTATCATAAATAAATAAAAATTTAAAAAAAATTTAATAAAAAAAAAAAAAAAGACTGAAGATGATTAAAACTGACCAGGGCTGGAGTGCCTGGGTGGCACAGGTGGTTAAACTTCTGACTCTTGGTTTCAGCTCAGGTCCTGATCTCAGGGTCAGGAGATGTAACCCCACGTAGGGCTCCACGTTCAGCTTGGAGTTGATTTGAGATTCTCTTCCCCTCTCCCTAAGCCCCTCTTATGCATGCTATGTCTCTCTAAAATAAATAAATCTTTTTTAAAAAATTAAAAATTATATCAGAAAGGGAGACAGAACGTAAAGACTGCTAACTCTGGGAAACGAACTAGGGGTGGTAGAAGGGGAGGAGGGCGGGGGGTGGGAGTGAATGGGTGACGGGCACTGGGTGTTATTCTGTATGTTAGTAAATTGAACACCAATAAAAAATAAATTAAAAAAAAATTTAAAAATTAAAAAGAAAAAAGGGGGATCCCTGGGTGGCTCAGAGTCATAAGCCACAAAGAGCTTCTCCTCTCATAGAGCTTTCTTCCTGAGTCTCTGCCTGGCATTTGGGAGCAGTTAGTATCTTTTCAGCTTATGGACATTTGCACTTGCCAGGAGGCCCAGCCCGATAGTTCTTGGCCACTGCCTTGGACCTGGTTTCATTTTATTTTGGAGCCTCCATGGCCTTGTTAAAATGCTCCTGTGGCTGCTTGCTCCAGACGGAAAACAGCAGCTTCCCAGCTACGGTTTCCAGGGGGCTCCTGCTCCCACTTTCTAGCTCTTGGGAGCTCTTTGTCAGCCATTCCCGATTCAGCTTTTTTAGGAGTTCCATAGGGTTCCTAGCAAGAAGGGCAAGGGGGGGCAGTCTGGACAGTCTTTCTGTTTGCTCTGTCTTCCTTCTAATGACTGAAATTGAATGTGTTCCTGTTAGCAGGCAGAGCTAGCATCCGGTCAGCATTTTCACAGCCTCCAGGCTTGTCTGCAAGCCCCTCAAGGTCCTGGTGGTCAGTGTATTATTGTGTGCCTACCACATGCCTTGTTGGGTTGGATGCTCCAACACAGTGGTGTTCAAACTATACATGCATCACAGTCACCTGGAGAGCTTGTGCTACACAGTTCCTGAATCAGTAGGTCTGGGTGGGGCCTGAGAATGTATTTGGCTTTTCTAAGTTCCCAGGGGATGCTTTTGCTGTCGGTCTGAGGACCACACTCAGAACTATTGCTCTAAAACAATCAAAGACTTATGAACAGAGGTCTGCTTAACTTTATTTTTTTTTAATTTTTTTAATTTTTATTTTTTTTTAATTTTTATTTATTTATGATAGTCACACAGAGAGAGAGAGAGAGAGAGAGAGAGAGAGAGAGAGAGAGACAGGCAGAGACACAGGCAGAGGGAGAAGCAGGCTCCATGCATCGGGAGCCCGACATGGGATTCGATCCCGGGTCTCCAGGATCGCGCCCTGGGCCAAAGGCAGGCGCCAAACCGCTGCGCCACCCAGGGATCCCCTGCTTAACTTTATATGTGTATTTAGTCATTTATTCATTCAACAAATATTTGTTGAGTATGTACTGTCAACACCTGGTGGGTATTGGGGAAAGGGGGTGTTAAGGCTCACCCCTTCTGCAGGATTGGTTCTGAGAAGAGCCAGGGAGCCGGGCAGCACCCCCGATGGAGAAGTTAAGTGGTAACAGGGAGACTGGCCTGGTGGTGACATGGCTCACTTAGGCGAGGCGCTTTTACCATGTGAATCTGCATAGCAGCTCCTCCTATGGAAAAGCTACGTGCGGGATCCCTGGGTGGCTCAGTGGTTGAGCGCCTGCCTTCGGCCCAGGGTGTGATCCTGGAGTCCCGGATCGAGTCCCAAATCGGGCTCCCTGCATGGAGCCTGCTTCTCTCTTTGCCTCTCTCTGTGTCTCGTGCATGAATAAATAAATAAAATCTTAAAAAAATGAAAAGAAAAGCTATGTGATAAAAGGGAAGTTGCTGCTTGTCTGTTAGTCCAGTGTGGCTCTGCCAACTTTAGGAAAAGAGCCTAGCCTCCAGGCAGTTCTTACGAGGGTATCTTGAGGCCATTGCCATGCTTACTAAACACCCTGCAGGGGCACCTGGGTGGCTCAGTTGGTTAAACATCCGAGTCCTGGTTTTAGCTCAGGTCATAATCTCATAGGGTGTGAGATGAAGCCCTGTGTTGAGCCTGGTTGCTTGGGATATTTTTCCTCCTCCCTCCCCTTCCTCCTCTGTTGCCACCCCCCATGCTTGTGCGCTCTCTCTCTTTTTCTCAAATAAATAAATAAATAAATAAATAAAATCTTAAAGCCTGCTGTCTTTAAAACAACAGCAACAAAACACCTTGTGAAGACTCACTCAATGGCATTGCTTTTATTTTGTTTTATTTTATTTTTTTATTTATTCATGAAAGACACCGAGAGAGAGAGAGAGAGAGAGAGAGAGAGGCAGAGACACAGGCAGAGAGAGAAGCAGGCTCCACGCAGGGAGCCCGATGTGAGACTCGATCCCAGGACTCCAGAATCATGCCCTGGGCCAAAGGCAGGCGCTCAACCACTGAGCCACCCAGGGATCCCCAGGCATTGCTTTGAATATTCAATTGTGGGTCATTGCGAGCGACTGCGCATTCATATTGAGTATTTAATTTGGTTATATTTTACTGGCTGAGAACTTATGTAGAATAAGATCTGTAAAGATCTTTTAAAAGATATTTTAACTTGTGCAGTTGCTGAAAAACGAAGATCCACTACAGCATTAGAATGATTTCACTTTGCTTTGCAGTTTTTCTCATAAAGATATCTTAATGTGCCAAAGACCATCGAGGCCAACGGCTCGCATCTCGGGGCCTGATCCTCTGTGGAGTTAGAATGGATGTGTTTCCCTCCTCTGCTCTTACTCCTTCCTCTCTTCTGTCTCACCTTCTTTCTCTATTGCAACGTTCTTCTTTCCAGCTGGTAGCCCATAGCTAGTTTGCCACTTCATTATGGGCTTGCGTTTTCCGCTTGCCATGGCTGGACGAGGTGGTGGTTTGGGGGAAACAGTCTGGGAAGCCCAGAGTCACCTGTGAGAGCACGTGGTGTGGGGAGAGAGGTGGGAGCCAGAAAAGTCAGGTTTTTCAAGTCTGTACGTGAGCTCAGGCTCAGTGGTAGGACTCAGCCAGCAGAGGGTGTTGAATCTTACCTCGGTCATCTCAGAGCTGGGCTGACAGCTAGGGGGTGAGAGCCTGCTTTCGTGCATTTCATGCAGGTTTCAGTCCCATCCACTGATGGCTCTGGCAGGACCACAGGCCTGTCAAGGCCCCAGGTGAGCCAGTCATCTGAGTTGGCCTGAGATGGGACCAACTCTCAGGCACCCCAAAGATGGTTACCATGCCCAGTGAGCTGCCTCTTTATTTTTTTTAATTTATTTTTATGATTTTATTTATTTATTCATGATAGACATAGAGAGATAGAGAGGCAGAGACACAGGCAGAGGGAGAAGCAGGCTCCATGCCGGGAGCCCGACGCGGGACTCGATCCCGGGACTCCAGGATCGCGCCCTGGGCTAAAGGCAGGCGCTAAACCGCTGAGCCACCCAGGGATCCCGAGCTGCCTCTTTATTACCTTGCTTCCCCGCTGTTAGGAATTCTCAAAACATGCCACTCTCTTTAATGTTCAAAGAATGAATTCAGTCTAATGTATGGCATCATGAATACAATTAACGATACTGTACTGTATACCAGAAATTTAACTATACTTTATTTATACTTGAAATTTACTGTCAGGGTAAACCTTAATTTACTATTAGGGTAAACCTCACCACAAAAAGAAAGAAAATGGTAACTGTGTGAGGATATGTTAATTAGCTTGATTGTGCTGATTATTTCACACTGTATACACGTATCATACACATATACATATATGAAAATACCAGGTTATACTCTTTAACTATATGCAATTTTTATTTGTCGATTATACCTCAATAAAGATGGTGGGAAAGTATTGTATTAACATTTATTTGTCTAACCTGATTCTAAAACTGGCATATAGAGCAAGCTGATGTGTCCTCTCATCGCTGATCAGGACTTCAGTTCTAACCTCAGGGCAGTTTTCTCTCCCCTTCTGAAATGGCCATTTCTCCTTTGTTTCTGGATCTGAGAACAAAATAATCTCAGCAAACAAGTAGTATAAACACACATAAATTTTATCAAAAGTTTTAAAGTTAATTTAAAAAAAACAGTACCATAAAAAATAGTACCATATATTTTGCATATATTCGGAGTTTTAAAAACCAGTTAAGTAATTCCATAAAGCTTAAAACTGTAGCCGCCAAGCTGCTAGGAGTGGGGAAGGGGCTTGGAGGGGGTGTAGCTGTAGCTTGGATGTTTCAAGCTCCAGGCTTCCTTCTGCCCGGGCGCCTTCCACGCTGCACCTCTGCAGGCAGGGAGGCACACGGCTCTACCTGTGGCCAGGTCTCCTTTCGCTTCCCCTAGATTCTGTTTCTTCCCTACTATCTCAGATCCTACACTTCTCTTTCCATTCCGTCTTCCCAAATGTTGTTGCCAGCACTGGTCTCCTCTGTTTCCCTAAGTTGTGTTCTTTTGTTTTTTTTTTGTGAAGAGGAGCATAGGAACTTGGAGAAGGAATGGGCTTTGGGGACTCTAGGGAGGAAGTACGTTCAGTTTGACATATGTTCCTTTATTTTTAATTTATTTTTAACAGTTACTTATTTAGGTAATCTCTACACCCAATGTGGGGTTCAAACTCATGACCCCGAGATCAAGTTGCATGCTTTTCCAACTGAGCTAGCCAGGCTCCCCATGACATATGTCCTTTTAAAAGTTCAGGGGATCCCTGGGTGGCTCAGCGGTTGGCGCCTGCCTTTGGCCCAGGGCACGATCCTGGAGTCCCGGGATCG
>NW_023331270.1:0-42562 GCF_011100685.1 Canis lupus familiaris
AATCTTTTAAAAAAAGATAAGAGAAAGGATAAGAACCACATGATGATCCTCTCAAAAGATGCAGAAAAATCCTTGACAACATCCAACACCCATTCATGAAAAAACCCTCTATA
Source organism: Canis lupus familiaris (assembly GCF_011100685.1). Classification (NCBI taxonomy): domain Eukaryota; kingdom Metazoa; phylum Chordata; class Mammalia; order Carnivora; family Canidae; genus Canis; species Canis lupus. The sequence goes on from NW_023331270.1 coordinate 114, forward strand.
AAAAATAGGTTTAGAGGGAACATACCTCAACCGTGACAAGGGCCATCTATGAAAACCCCACAGCTAGCAACATCGTTAAGGGGAAACATTCCCCCATCGTTAATGGGGGAAAAAGCTTTTCCCCAAAGGCTCAGAACAGCACAAGGATGTCCACTCCCACCACTTTTATTCAACAGAGTACTAGAAATGCTAGCCACAGCAATTGGACAATGAAGAGAAACAAAAGGCATCCAAATTGGTAAGGAAGAGGTAAAACTTTCACTATTTGCAGATGACATGATACTTTGTATAGAAAACCTGAGAGACTGCACCAAAAACATAGCTAGAACTGACAAAAAATTCAGTAAAGCTGCAGGACATAAAATAAATGCACAGAAATTGGTTGTATTTCGATACGACAATGATGAAGCAGCAGAAAGAGACATTAAGAAAACAATCTCATTTACAATTGCACCCAAAATAATAAGATACCCAGGAATAAATCTAACTAAAGAGGTGAAAGACCTGTATTCTGAAAACTAGAAAACACTGATGAAAGAAACTGAAGATGCCACAAAGAAATGGAAAGGCATTCCATGCTCATGGATTGGAAGAACAGATATTGTTAAAATGTCTATATTACCCAAAGCAATCTACACATTTAATGAAATCCCCAAGAAAGTACCAATAGCATTTTCATGGAACTAGAACAAAACAATCCTAAATATGCATGGAACCACAAAAGATCCCAAATAGCCAAAGCAACCTTAAAAAAACAAAAGCAAAGCTGGGGACATCACAATTGTGGATTTTGAGTTATATTACAAAGCTGTAGTGGTCAAATCAGTATGGCACTGGCACAAAAATAGACACAAAGATCAATGGAACAGCATAGAAAATGCAGAAATGAGCCCACAACCATATGGCCAATTAATCTTGGACAAAGCAGAAATGAATGCCCACTGGGAAAATGAATGTCTCTCCAACAAATGGTGTTGGGATAACTGGACAGTAACATGTAAAACAACGAAACTGGATCACTTTCTTACACCATACACAAGCATAAATTCAAGATGGGTTAAAGACCTGACTGTGAGACCTGAAAACATAGAAATCCTAGGAGAGTACACAGGCAATAACTTCTTTGACATCGGCTGTAGCAACTTCTTTCTCAATATGTCTCCTGAGGCAGAGGAAACAGAACAAAATAAACCACTGGCACTACATCAGAACAAAAGCTTCTCCACAGTGAAGGGAACAATCATCAAAACTAAAAGACATCCCATGGAATGGGAGAAGATATTTGCAAATGACTTACCCCATAAAAGGCTAGAATCCAAAATACATAAAGAACTTTTATTTTATTTTATTTTTTAAAGATTTTATTTATTTATTCATAGACACACACACACAGAGAGAGAGAGAGAGAGAGAGAGAGAGAGAGGCAGAGACACAGGCAGAGGGAGAAGCAGGCTCCATGCAGGGAGCCCGACGCAGGACTCGTTCCCAGGACTCTAGGATCAGGCCCTGGGCCATAGGCAGGCGCCAAACCGCTGAGCCACCCAGGGATCCCCTCATAAAGAACTTTTAAAAATTCAACTCCCCCAAAACAAATAACCCAATATTAAAAAATGACAAAAGATATGAGCAGATGTTTCTCCAAAGAAGACATCCAAATGGCCAATAGACACATGAAAAGATGCTCAACATCACTCATCATCAGGGAAATGCAAATCAAAACCACAATGAGGAGGGCACCTGGGTGGGTTAGTCTGTTAAGCATCTGCCTTCAGCTCAGGTTGTGATCCCGGGGTCCTGAGATCGAGCCCTGTGCCGGGCTCCCTGTTCAGTTGAGAGCCTGCTTCTCTCACTCCCTCTGCCCCCCTCCACCCTCCCACTCATTCTCTCTCTCTCTCTCTCTCAAATTAAAACACACACACGCACACAATTGATATCACCTCACACATTTAGTTAACAACACAAGAAACAATAGGTGCTGGCGAGGATGTGGAGAAAGAGGAAGCCTCGTGTACTGTCGGTGGGAATGCAAACTGGTGCAGCCAGTGTGGAAAACAGAATGGAGGTTCCTCAAAAAGTTAAGAATAGAACTACCCTATGAATCCAGCAATCACACTACTGGGTATTTACCCAAAGAATACAGGAATACTAATTCAAAAGGATAACATGCACCTTTATGTTTATAGCAGCATTATCTGCAATATGGAATCTGCAATTATCTGCAATATGCATTATCTGCATATGGAAGCAGCCCAAGAGTCTATCAACTGATGAGTGGATGAGGAAAAGGAAGAGGTGGATAGATAGATAGATAGATAGATAGATAGATAGATAGACAGATAGAGTATTGCTCAGCCATAAATAAGAATGAAATTTTGACATTGGCAAGGACATGGATGGAGCAAAAGACTATAATGCTAAGCAATAATAAGCCAGGTTGGCAAAGACAAAGACCATATGATTTCACTCATATGTGGAATTTAATAAACAAAACATGTAAACAATGTGAAAAGAGAGAAATACTATTAATTATAGAGAACAATCTGATGGTTACCAGAGGGGAGGTGGGTGGGGGGAATGGGTTAAATAGGTGATAGGGATGAAGGAGTGCACCTATTGTGATGAGCACACGGTAATGCATAGAAGCTTTGAATTACTATATTGTGTACCTGAAACTAATATAACACTGTATGTTAACCATCTGGAATTTAAATTAAAACCTAAAAAACAAAATAAAATAAAAATAAAAGATAAAACAAAACATAAAATGGGAAGAGCCTTATTGACCTGTGGGACATTATCAAATCGCCAAACCTCCATGTAATTGGTGCCCCTGAAGAGAAAAGAGGGAGGGACAGACAGGAAAGTATTTGAAAATATAATGGTAGAAAGTGTTCCAAATATGAGGCAAAACCAAAAACTCCGTAAACCAATTGCTTTGAAAACAAAAATAAAGAGAAAGTCTTCAAAGCAAGCTGAGAAAAATAAAGACAGGTCATGGAAAAGGGAGCAAAGGTAAAAATGACTTCTGTCTTGTTGTCTGCAAAAATAAAACATGGGAGAACCAGGGCATTGTTGCATACATTTGTTTGTCATCAAGCAGACTTTAATAAAATGGAAATAACTTGATCTGTGTGCGTTAACCTGTTCTGTGAATGTAGAAAGTCACATAAAAGTGCAAAGTGCATGAGGCCACTTTTGACAAGAAGAAAGAGGAAGGAAGGAAGGAAGGAAGGAAGGAAGGAAGGAAGGAAGGAAGGAAGGAAGGAAGGAAGGAAGGAAGGAGAAGAAAAAGAAAGAAAAAAAAAAAGAAAAGAAAAGAAAGAAAGAAAGAAAGAAAGAAAGAAAGAAAGAAAGAAAGAAAGAAAGAAGGAAGGAAGGAAGGAAGGAAACCTATTCAGGAAAATGTCAACCTGTTTTTAGAGTTGTATGAGCTTGAGAAAAGTGTAAAAAGAAAAACAAAACATCATTATTGTTTTCTGTAACCCCCAGAATCTGGGGCTGGTGGGGGTCGTGATTAGGAAGGGGATGGATTGTCAACCACTCTTCGTTTATCTGTGCACTATTCCACCTGTTTTAAACAGCATGGGGGTGTATTTGTGGATCCTGATTAAGCAAAAGGGAGATGTTTAGTGCAGTTTAACATAGTGGTGGCCAGCACCAACTCTGGAATGAGGCTGCCTTTCTTTGAATCAAATTCCAGGCTCTACCTCTTACACCTTGTGAGACCTTGGCAGGTTATTTAAAATACTTGCTACCAAAGTTTCTGGCTATAAAATGAAGATTATGATACCACCCATTTTATAAATTGTTATAGCATTAAATTGTTTAATGATAATTGCCTGGCAGCCATTTAATGTGTGTGTGTGTGTGTGTGTGTGTGTGTGTGTGTGAGTGAGAGAGACAGATACAGAGGGAGGGAGAAATAGAAAGTGGGAGAGAGAGGAATTTGATGCATAGTTAAATGTAAATGAAACTCAAATGCAGCAGACCTTTCAGAAGTTAATGGAATAAGGTAAAGGGAGGATTTGAAACTTGATACTAAGATTAACCTCCTTCTAGTGGCCCAGCCTGAATTCAGTGAAGAAATGTGGTTCTATGGTCAATATTATTAGAGATTCATTGAAAGGTAGAAGGTAAAGGGCTGTATTACTTTTCAAAGCAGAAAGATTTGATTAGGTTTCCAGAAGTGGATGCAAATGGTTATGAGCCTGATTGGAAGAGGAGATAGAAAGGAGGAAAAGAAATTGAGGGAAGGGATCCTGGGTGGCGCAGCGGTTTAGCGCCTGCCTTTGGCCCAGGGCGCGATCCTGGAGACCCAGGATCGAATCCCACATCAGGCTCCCGGTGCATGGAGCCTGCTTCTCCCTCTGCCTGTGTCTCTGCCTCTCTCTCTCTCTGTGTGACTATCATAAATAAATGAAAAAAAAAATTAAAAAAAAAAAAAGAAATTGAGGGAAGGGAAAGATAGGCATGGCAATAAGCTCATCTTATAGAAAATCAGGTCAACTGACCAAGTATATGCACCCCCCCCCACAAAACACCACAAGGGTTACACCATGCAAAATAATAAATTCAAAATGGTTGAAAGACTTAAATGTGAGACATGAAACCATCAAAATCTTAGAGAACACAGACAGAAATCTCTTTGACCCCGGCTGTAGTAACTTATTAGACACATTGCCAGATCAAGGGAAACAAAAAGCAAAAATGAAGCTCATCAAGATAAGAAAACCGTCTAGGGGCAACCTGGGTGCTCAGTGCGGAGAGTCTGCCTTGGGCTTAGGGCGTGATCCTGGGGTCCTGGATCCAGTCCTGTATTGGGCTCCCCGCAGGGAGCCTGCTTCTCCCTCTGCCTATGTCTCTGCCTCTCTCTGTGTGTCTCTCATGAATAAATTTTTAAAAACCTTAAAAAAAAAGATAAGAAGCTTCTGCACAGTGAAGGAAACAACAAACTAAAAGGCAGCCTACGGAATGGGAGAAGATATTTGCAAATGACATATCAGTTAAAGGGTTCATATCCAAAATCTATAAAGAACTTACCAAACTCAACCCCCCAAAACCCAAATAACCCAGTAAGAAATGGGCATGACATGAATAACATGTGGCTGGATTTTACTCTAGGCAAACATGTGACTAACAGACACATGAAAAGAGGCTCAACATCACTCATCATCAGGGAAATACCGATCAAAACCATGATGACATACCACCTCACACCTGCCAGAATGGTTAAAATTAACAACACAAAAAAGCAACAGGTAGTAACAAGGATGCAGAGAAAGGGGAACCCTTTTACGCTGTTGGTGGGAATGCAAACTGGTGCAGCCACTCTGGTGAACAGTTTGGGCTTCCTCAAAAAGTTAAAATAGAACTACCCTATGATCCAGCAACTTCACTATTAGGAATTTACCCAAAGGATACAGAAATACAGATTCAAGGGGTATATGCACCCCAATGTTTATAGCAGCATTATCAACAATAGCCAAATTATGGAGAGAGGGCAAATGTCCATCAACTGATGCATTAAAAAAAGATGTGATGTGGTGTGTGTGTGTGTGTGTGTGTGTGTGTGTTTAATGGAATATTATTCAGCCACCCAAAAGAATGAAATCTTGCCATTTGCAATGAAGTGGATAGAGCTAGAGTGTGAATAAGGCAGTCAGAGAAAGACAATACCACATTATCTCACTCATATTGGAATTTAAGAAAGAAGCAGATGAACATATGGGAGGGGGGGGGAGAAAAAATGGAGAGAAGGAAACAACCATAGTGACTCTCAATGTTGGGGAACAAACTGAGGGCTGATGCAGGGAGGCGGGTGGGGGATGGGCTAGGTGGGTGGTGGGTATTAAAGAGGGCACTTGTTGTGCTGAATACTGGGTGTTGTATGTAAGTGATTAACCACTGAATTATGCTCCAGAAACCAATATTGCACTGTATGGTAACTAACAAAATGTTTTAAAAATAAAATAAAATGTTACTAGAGTCACCAAATAGAGGAAGTAAACATCAAAAGAAAGTATAAACACCAAGAGAAAGAAATTGAGGGCAGATTGAAGACACCTGAGTGAGTTAAATATACTCCTCTGTAAGCAGAATGTGGTCAATTGATGATGTCTGAACTTGATGATTTATTGAAATAGCAGATTAAGCACTTTAGTTGTAAGAGGTTAAGTGTCAGAAGAATGCAAACAGGAATTATTAAAATGCTCTATGCAATAAGTCAATCGGAGAAGGACAAACATTATATGTCTCATTCATTGGGGAATATAAAAAATAGTTGAAAGGAATAAAGGGGAAAGGAGAAAATGAGTGGGAATATCAGAAAGGGAGACAGAACATGAAAGACTCCTAACTCTGGGAAACGAACTAGGGGTGGTTGAAGGGGAGGTGGGCGGGGGGTGGGGGTGACTGGGTGACGGGCACTGAGGTGGGCACTTGGCGGGATGAGCACTGGCTGTTATTCTATATGTTGGCAAAACTGAACACCAATAAAAAAATAAATTTATAAGAAAAAAACAAAAAAACAATGGAACTAAAAAATATAAAAATAAAAATAAAATAAAATGCTCTACCCTGGGGATCACAACAAGGGGTAGAGAAGTGGTGAGGTCTTGAACCTTTGCTTTTTATCATAAGTTCCTTTGTACATTCTCGTCATCACGATTTTGTTTACCCTGTGCATGACTTCCTTTCAGTGAGAACAATGCTTTTCATTTTCATTTTCTTTTTCCGTTTAAAGAATAGTTTTAAAAAGATAGTGTGTATGTTTGGGAGGAGGTCCTACGGGTAGCCATCATGACTTTAGCAAGACTTTACCGTATGGAAGGGGATTTCATTTTACATTTATTATATAGAGTGGGAACTTAAATTGCTCAACAACTCAAGAGTACTGAGAATCAGCCATTCACACATCCGTAACCCATGAATATTATCAAATCTTCTGGGCAGTTTTCTTGAGTACGGAAAAGAGCATGTTTTCATGTATTGACTTGTAAAGTCCTTGGACCTCAGGACAAATAAAAAGGTGGATTATAAAAAGGTTCTAAGGTCAGGAGAACTAAGGGAAACCTGGATGAGGGTGTAAGAAAAGTGAGTTTAGGCTGGACAATCAGGCAGTTAATTGCCTAGAGTAAAATCCAGCCGTAACCTGGGATGTGACTCAGAGGATCAGACTCCCTCTGAATGGACACTTTGCTCCTGGTTAGAGAGAAAAAGCCAGGCTTCCTTGGACACCAGAAAGGAAAGACACTGGGCCTTCAAAACCCAGCTGAATAAGGATATCCTCAAGACAGAGGGAAATGGCATTATAAGGAGTCTCTCGTGTTGGGCATTGAATGCATGCCAGGCACTGGGAAAAACATTTCCCATATATTATCACTTTTCATCCTTACAACTATCTGCTTGTACAGATGAAGACTCCAAGATAAAGGAAAAAAACAAAACAGGTAAAGCAACTTGAATGAGGTAAGCACAGCTAGTAAGTCATGGCCTGTGGCCTATCTATAGGTATATATTTTTTTATAAGATCGTGTCTGTAAACTGCCTAAGATTATGACAATGAAAGGCATTGGTTAAAATTGTAAGCATATACTGAAAGGAGAATTGGTCCCCAGGGACAAACATATCTGAAACGGTATATGAAAATCATCAGTCGAGATAGCCCTTTGTTCTTGGTTCCTAATCAGGGTTGGGGCAAAAGTATTTGTTATAAAAGAAATTCCTAAGAACCTTAATTAGAGTTTCTGAAATTCAAACTCAGAGCACGTACTGAGAATCTGTCTTCCTTAACATTTCACTTTATGAGGATCCAAAGGACTGTTGGCTCAATGTGTTGTACTTGTTCAAGATAGTATAATAATCATTGTTATTATTTGTTAAATAACGGGGACACATCCAAACCTTTCCAGTTCTTCCTAACTAAAAGCCCAAGGCTGCTTTTTGTTGTTGTTGTTGTTGGCTTGTATCTCATGATTATTTTCATTTGGGGGAGTTTGGGGGGACAGTGTGAACTGACAGAATGATTTCCTTACCCCAAAATACAGTTATGCTTTCATTCTCTTTTCCCCAGGCGTCCTTCTTACAGCTATGCCAATGAGAAATTCACAGGAATAGACTTCTTTATGTAGATCACTGTTTTTGGTGTTTTGATTCATTTTTGTATGTGGAGTTGATCTGTCCCTCTCCCCATTAGTGCCCCCATTCGCTACCTTCTTCCATTCTTTTCTACTCTTTTCCCCTGCTTTCTGAACTACATTCCCACTCTTTCCATATTTCTCCCTCCTGATAGGAAGAAGGAAGTGGGCCATATGAAATGGAAGAGCAGTGCTGGCTCCAAACACTCTTGAAATGTCTCTGGACTTAAACCTATCTCTTTTGAAAGCTCCACTGAGAAATGAACAGGAAGAGAAGCTAACCCTAGCACACAAAGTCTCTTGCCTCCCTGTTTTTTTTTTAAGGTTTAATTTATTTATTCATGAGAGAGAGAGAGAGAGAGAGAGAGAGAGAGAGAGAGAGAGAGGGAGAGAGGCAGAGACACAGGCAGAGGGAGAAGCAGGCTCCATGCAGGGAGCCTGATGCGGGACTCGATCCCGGGTCTCCAGGATCACGTCCTGGGCCAAAGGCAGGCGCTAAACCGCTGAGCCACCCAGGGATCCCCTCTTGCCTCCCTGTTTTAAACCAACTCCCATGCACGTGCAGCCAGAAGCACTGAAAGCAGGGCCTGAGTGAGGACATTGAGGCTGGACCCTGCAAGTCAGGTTTGGGGCCAGCCCTTTTAACACCCAGTCCTTCTCAATCTCTTCTGCTGGCTTGTCATATTCCACTGAACTTCTAAATGTGGGCGTGTCCCAGGGAATAGCCCTGCAACTTCTTCCCCTGACTATACTCTCCCCAGGTGCTCCTGCCCAGTCTTCTGACTTTAAATACCATCTGTGTCCTGTTGTCTCAATAATTCTGCCTCTCCAGCCTTATGGGTGACCAATAGACTCCAGACACTTAACATGTGCAAATAAGAGCTCTTGACACACACCCCTGACTGTTTTTCTCTCCCTTCTCCAAACCTACCACACCTGCTTTCCATATTGCCTATCACCATACACAACACCTCTATGATCAAACTTGAAAGGGAATACTCTTTTAGTAATCATTCATTTCTTAAGTTTGTTTACCGACTGCCTTCAATGCATCAGCAAGCAATGACTGTTCTCCTTCCAAAATGTCACATGAACCCATGCACTCTTCTCCAAATTCATGCTGCCAGTCTTGGCCAAGCCACTGCCATCATTCGACTGGACTACTGCAAGAGGGTCCAAATAGGTCTTCCTACCTTCCTTTGTGCCCTGCCCACTTGCAATATTCTCCACGGAGAGCAGCCAGCGAGAAATTATTGAATATGATTAGGTCACGGCACTCCCTTGATTCCGACCTCTCTTTGGTTCCCCAGAGCACTTTTGAGTAAAAACGAAACTCTTCATCATGGCTCCTTCCCACCTCTGCACCTTCTTCTGGTCCCTCCATCCCGCACTTTCACTGGGCTCCAGCCACACTGGCATCCTTTCTGCCCCTCCAGCACCCCTGTTTGGGCAGGTTTTCCCCCTGGTTCCTGGCAGGACTGACCACTGATCATTGTCTTCAGAGAAGCCATTCCTGACCTTTGCCACTTTTTTCTTTGGGGAGGGAGGGGTGGTTCTAGGTAATGGGCACCAAACCATCTTGTTTATTTCCATGAGGGCATTTGTAGCAACCTTTAAATGCTTTTAAATTTTCTGATGAGTTTATTGTCTGTCTTCCCTACTAGAAATTCAGCTTCCTGAGTACAGGGACCTCCTGCCTAGAAGAATGCCTGGTACAGCATAGGCCCTCCAATAAGTACTTTTCAAATCACTGGATGAATGAAGTGAATAACACTTCCTCCCCCAAGAAAAAGACCTCTCTCTCCCTCCACTGATGCTCCACAGGGCTCATCATTTTTGCCTCTGTCACAGTGCCTAGTAGTCAGAAGAGTTTTGATTGTAGATGGTAGGGACTGGCCAGGAGGGACCCCCCACAGAGGCCTCTGTGAGAAAGGACTTGGAGAGCATTCCCCATTTGCTCTCCTTGTCACTTTAGTAGCCCTGTTCCTGTTGCGGGAGGTTCAGAGGCCTAGGGATCTTCTTCAGGATTGACAAGTTTGGGAATTTGCTGGCCATAGCATGACTTCCTTGAACCTCCTTCTCCTGCCGCTTCACTGATTTCTGTCGGCTCTGTGGGCTGGAAGTCAAAGCCAGAGAAAGAGATGTTGTTGAGTCCTGGCCCTTGCATTGGTCCTGCTTGGCATTTCTGTCTCCTACCCATGGGCCAAGAAGTTCTTCTTGTCACCTGCACATCCCCTACCACCACCCCACCCCCCAGGAATCATGGCTTTCCCCTGGCCTCTGCCTCCTCGGGTCCCTCTTGGAGGGAGTAAGGCACAGCTCGTCTGCCTCCTGCCTACAAGCAATCTAGACCCCCAAGAAATGGCTCTTCACAGCAGTGACAGTGATCACCTTGGTCAAGCACTGGGTGTACAGCAGGCTTTTCCTACGTCTCGTCTCTGTCCTTTTCCTTTGTTGGCACTAGCTCTGTCTAGGGGCAGTGGGCTGGATTTTGCAAGCTGGCCAGGTACATGTCTGTGTGTCTGTTTCTCAGCCACCTTGGGATGCTTTCCAGCCAGCGATGGAAAGGTTCTCACTGCCTCACACCCGACAGTGATTGGGTCAGTTCCTCAGGCTTGGAGGTTGTCCTGTCACGTGCAACACTGCCTAGGTACAGTCACCACAGAAAACAGTTTTATTTACTCAAAGAAGGCGGTGGATGGGCAGGAATGAGGGGGAGGAGAGAATATGTGCTGGGCAGATGAAATCCCATGGTCACCATAGTCCAATCACATAGTACCTATGGCCCTCTGCTGGCATTTCTGTTATTTGTATGGGCAGCCTGAGCTTGAGTGGAGTGAGAGGTCCTGAGGGTTTTGTCATTTTTTTTATACCTGACCCCAAAGCCCATGAAATTCAATGCCTGGCTCACAGTAAGCGAGAAACTCCTATTTAAGGGAGGAAAGGAAGGACAGAGGGAAGGGTTGTTTTGACTCTTTTGGAACTGGTCACGTCTGTCTTTTTGTTCTATCATCTCTGTCTCAGTTGTATGTAGGGGAGGGCACAGGCATATTTATGTATCTATATGTATCGATGGGGGAAGAGGAAAGGAAGGACAGAGGGAAGGGTTGTTTTGACTCTTTTGGAACTGGTCACGTCTGTCTTTTTGTTCTATCATCTCTGTCTCAGTTGTATGTAGGGGAGGGCAGAGGCATATTTATGTATCTATATGTATCGATGGGGGAAGGGGTTGCCCAGTTTTATTGAGATATAATTGACGTGTAACATTGTATAAGGGAAAGGTGTACAACACAATGATTTGATGATAGATAGATAGATGATAGATAGACAGACAGACAGACAGATATAGCTAAAGCTAGATAGAGATAGATAGAGATATAGGATTACCACAGTAAGTTTCGTTAACACCTATCACCTCACATAGTTAAACATTTTTCTCTTGTAAGGAGAACTTTTTAAGGTCTGCTCTCTTAACTACCTTCTGTATCGATGTTTAATTTGTACTCATTCTAAGGATCAGATCACACCGATTCCCTCCCTGAACGTGCTGAGTGGTGCCCGTGAGCTTGGGTACAAAGTCCAAGCACCTTAGCTTGCTTTGCAGGGCTCCACACCTTCCAGCTCCATCTCCTGATGTGCTCTTGGAGACAATGATCTCTGTCCATGCCAGATTATTGGGCATGACTGGAAGTGGCTTTGTGTGTGCTAGCAGGCCACATGGTCTTGGGTGCACGTAGACTGATCCCTCTGTTTGGAATGCCTTCCTTTCTGCCTCGACACGGTGGACTGCTACTCATCAGAGCTCATCTTTGGGGTTTTGTCTTCTGTGCAGCCTCACTTGACTCCTACCACAGAGAGCTGGCGGCTGAGTCCTTCTTTCTGGAGCTAGTGGGGCCCTAGCTTCTGTTACACTCGACTCTAATGGTTGTTCACTTGTCTATCCACTCAGCATTTGGCCCTGTGTGGCCTCTCTGCTTCCACAACACATACTGCTCACCTAGTATCACCAGGCCCCACACCTCCAACACATCAACACCCACTGCTCACTTATCACATGGCCTGTCCCTTAGCTCCCAGTGCCAAGTAGTTGATAAGGCTTTCACAAATATTAGCCGATGAACTGCTGGGACCAGGGACCTCATTCTAGAGATTTCAGATTTTGGTTTTGTTTTGAGCATGGATGTGTATTTCTTGGTTCATGCTAGTAACCTTAGCACCTTGAGGGCAGAGCCAAGAACAAACCAGTGCTTGGCTCTGGACCAGGCCCTGTCCCCAGCCCTTGGTGTGGCTTTCCTCACAGTTTCATTGAAGACAGCACTAAGGACAGGGTGCTCTTGATTCGCCTTCTGTAGGGCTGCATGTAGGAGGCTGGGTGGGCAGGAGGAATTGGGGGGGGGCACTGCAGAAGAACCCCAGGTCTGTAGTTCTCCCCTAGTCTGGAGCAGGGACAGCGGTTCCAGCCAGACTGTGTGTTCCCAAGGACAAGCTCAAAACCAGTTTATGTCTGCTGCTTCCCAGATCCCTGTATCCCTAGGGACCAGCACAGGTTCCCTAAATATTTGTGGCATGGTATTATGGATGAATGAATATGTGTTCTTTATTCCCTCTTCTGCAAGTGTTGCAGAGGAGGGAAAGAGCTGGAAAGGGGGGCGGGAATCTCTGAGAAAACGGGTCAGCAGGCTGCAGGGGGAGCTTGGCCCCCTGGCCCCAGCTCCTGCTCAGAGTAGGTGTTGTTTCCTTGGTGGCGGTGATGTTGGAGAGTGTGTATGAGCGGAAGTGGGGAGAACCCCTGAATGTGAGAAAACCATTCTTCTTGGCTTTGTTTAGGCCGGGCAAGTGTATTCTCCATGACACCCACCCGCTCTTGCAAGGTACTTGATTTGATTATTTAACTGTTCTATGGGGAAAGGGGGGATAAAACAAAACCTTCTAAATCTAACCGGTATTCCCGCAGTCCACAGCAGAACCCTTTCCTTGCCTTCCTCTTCATATATATCCAGGCAACCTGAGAGGCTGAAGACTCACCACCACCCCAGCCCCAAGGCTCCCGTTCCCGCCCCCTCCCACAGCCTGCGGCCCCACAGCCACGCGGCAGCCACAGGGGGAACCAAAGAGACAGAAGCCTGCCCAGCTGCCCGGACCACAGACGCCAACACCCCCCGCCCCCCACCACACGCCGCCCGCCCGCGCCCCGCACACTAGCCCACGACTGAGCGGCGGCGGCAGCAGCAGGCTGCAGGCTGCGGCGACTCGCACCAGCGCGCTCCTGGCAGCGCTCGCTTGCTATTCCAAGTGACCTGGACTCGCCGGATCGGTTGGCCCCGGGCCCCGGGTCCCGGCCCCAGCTCCCGCTCGCGCCCCCGGCCCGGGTTCCAGCGCCCACACGCCCTCCTGCCCTTTCCCGCCCCTCCGTCCCCCAGCTCGCGGGAAGGGAGGTCGCGGCAGCGGCCTGGTGGCACCGGCGACCGTGGCGACAGCGGCGACAGTGGCGGCGGCGGTGGCGGCAGCGGCGGCGGCGGCGGCGGCGGCGGAGGCTGCGGCGGCGACCGTGGCAGAGGCTGTGGCGGAGGCCTCCGTAGCTGAGGCGGAAGCAGAGGTGGAGGCAGAGGTGGAGGCCGAGGCCTCAGTAGAGGAGGCAGTGGGGGAGGCCACCCAGGGGGAGGCGACGGCGGCCCTGGCAGTGGGGGAAGAGGCGGAGGCCGCCCTGGCGGCAGCGGTTGTGGAGGCCAGCGCGGCTGAAGCCGCCGCCGCCGCCACAGCAGCAGCCGCGGCAGTAGCGGAGGCTGCGGCGCCCTCCTCGGGGGAGGCTGATGCGGATGCGGAGGTGGCGGCGGCGGTGGCTGCGGCGGCGGCGGCGGCAGCGGCGGCTGCGGCGGCGGCGGCGGCAGCGGCGGCTGCAGATGTGGATGCGGAGACCAGCCGGGGCTCCGAAGGCAACCCAGACTTTCCTATGGCCTCGCTGTACGTGGGCGACCTGCATCCTGAAGTGACAGAGGCAATGCTGTATGAGAAGTTCAGCCCGGCCGGGCCCATCCTGTCCATCCGCATTTGCAGGGACAAGATCACCCGCCGCTCGTTGGGCTACGCGTACGTCAACTACCAGCAACCGGTGGATGCCAAGCGGGCCCTGGAAACCCTGAACTTTGATGTGATCAAGGGCAGGCCCGTGCGCATCATGTGGTCCCAGCGGGACCCCTCGCTCCGCAAGAGTGGGGTGGGCAACGTCTTCATCAAGAACCTGGGCAAGACCATCGACAACAAGGCGCTGTACAACATCTTCTCGGCGTTTGGCAACATCCTGTCCTGCAAAGTGGCCTGCGACGAAAAGGGGCCCAAGGGCTACGGGTTTGTGCACTTCCAGAAGCAGGAGTCCGCAGAGCGAGCCATTGATGCGATGAATGGCATGTTCCTGAACTACCGCAAAATTTTCGTTGGGAGATTCAAGTCGCATAAAGAACGAGAGGCCGAAAGGGGAGCCTGGGCCAGGCAGTCCACCAGTGCTGACGTCAAAGATTTCGAGGAAGACACGGATGAGGAGGCCACCTTGCGATGAAGACATGCCAGGGACGAGCCAGCCAGCAGAGCCAAACCTTGGCTCCCACCCGGTTTACAACCACCCTCTTTGCCCCTCTAACCCACCAGCAGTGTATTGTATTGTACTGGGAGTGCAGGTCTCTCTTTATCTCTCTCTCTCTCTCTCTCTCTCTCTCTCTCTCTCTCTCTCTCCTCTCTCTCCTCTCACCCTCCCTCCCTCCTTCCTTTCCCTCGATCTCTCCCCCCCTTCCTCTCTCTCCCTCTCTCCTTCTCCCTCTCTCCCACCAGCAATGTATTGTATTGTACTGGGAGTGCAGGTCTCTCTTTATCTCTCTCTCTCTGTCTCTCTCTCTATCTCTCTCTCTCTCCTCTCACCCTCCCTCCCTCCTTCCTTTCCCTCGATCTCTCCCCCCCTTCCTCTCTCTCCCTCTCTCCTTCTCCCTCTCTCCCTCTCACCTTTCCTACCCTCTTCCTCCTCCACCTCCTCCCCTCTTCCTCTCTTCTGCTTTCCCCCATTCCCCCCCCCCCCACCAAGGGCGTTGCGAATAATCTTGCTAATCTGTGCCACTTGATAGATTACAGGCTGCCTCTTCTCCTTGTGGTTTGGTTTAAAAAGCACCTTCATGCTTGCTTCCTTCACTACACAGGTGACACAATTTCATGGTGGAAACATCAGAAAGGAAAAGGAGATCAGATGAGGGAAAGCCAAGAGAGTAATTGTTCCCAGTGATCCTACTACCCAGAGACAGCCACTTCTTGGTGTGCTGTTTTTACAGGCTCTCTTCTCTTCTTCTCTCTCCCTCCCTTCCTCACTCCCACCCCACCTTCCCTTTTAACACACCATTATAGAATGGTTCCTATGTGTGGTGTTTCTTAACCTGCTTCTTCAGAAACTAAAACCAAACAAAAATCAACCCATTGAACTTCTTTCCATGCTATTCAACAGGCTTCAGAAATGTCATCTTCAGTGCCTGCAGAGTGTATAGATGGATCTTTAACATTTCTGTAATCAATCCCACATTATTGGACATTCAGTTGGTGCCCAGTTCTTTCCTTGTGTTTAAACCCAACATTGCATACTCTGATGAATGAATCCTTCCTTGTCAAGCCAAATCTTCGCTAGCCTACCGGATGGTCTTCTTAATTGTCGACTTGCAGGATCCACAATAGGATATTTTAAAGACTTTTCCCGTGTGTTGCCAAATGGCCCCTTCATAAGCATTGTACTGATTTGCGTTCATGCCAGCCAGCACAGCTAGTAAAACGAGTGTGTCCATTTCCCCTGCATAGTCTCCTGGTCACTGTAATTGATGTGTGTGCGCGTCTGTGTGTGCACGCGCGGGTGCGTGCATGTGCGTGTCTTGGCCAGCTCGATGGGCTGCAAATGGCACTTCCCTGTTTGGGGTTGTAAATGCTCTTTCCCTGTGCCCACTTGCTGCCCTTTTCCCCATTGTCAGAAAAATCATTCAGCTTCATTGCAGACAAAAATAACAAAGCAGACAAGTTAACAGAAGAAATTTAATGTCCCTACTAATCAATCCTAATCAACACGCCTACATTCCTAAATCATTTTCATATGCACTTGCCCAGTATTTTTCATGTGATATATATGTGAATTTTAATGTATATACTGTTTCAATATCTGCTTTTTCATACATGAATATATATTATAGATAGATATAGATGTATAGATATTCTTGAAGTTCCTTTCATGTCATTAAATATTCTTTTATAATAGTTTTGTGACTCTTTAGTGTTCCAGTGGTGGGGCTTGATAGAGGAATAGATAGATATAGGTATTCATCTCTATACATGTTTAGATATAGATATGGGGGTATATTTCACAGCTTTCTCATTGTTGCACATTTGGTTGTGAACATCGGTTTTTCTAATCCAAACCCTAGCTGCTAATTATACATAGTACACAAACCTTGCTTACATTCAATATTATTTTCTGAACAAACATTTGTGAGAGCAAATTTAGGATCAAAGGACATGGAAGGTTTGAAATCTTTTTCTTCTCTTTTGGGGAGTTTCTTTTTAAATGACTATCCACAAAAATGGTATCAACTTACCCTAAGTACACAAATAATGTGAGAGAATGGAAACCTTGACAGTTGTTTAGGCTTGCTATTGCAGTTATGCAGTTATTTCTGTAGTTTTCCAATATTTTATCAGGGGTACTGTTCCTATTTTTGTTTTTATCTACCTTACACATTTATTTTTATACAAATAACATGGTATCATAATAGAAACTTTAAAAAATTGAGTATGCCGATAGTAAAAATCATTCTTAATTCTACCCCTTGAGAAAAAAACTTTGGAACACATGAAACATGTACATAGATAATACCTTCAAAAATGTAATATGTATTGTTTCATTATGGAATACTTTCACTATAATTAGTCTTTCATATCATCTTTCCAAATTATTAAAAATTATTCTTTAACTCTGTTTTTACTTTATGTTTCATTATATGGTTGAGCTACTATTTCTAAAATTCAGTCCCTTCATATGTTTAAATTGTTCTAGTTTTTCCCTAGTAAGATTAACTCCACAAGTAACACATTTTTAGGTGAATATTTGTGACACATGCAGAGATTTAATTGCCTTATATACATTGCCAGTCCATTGCCAAATGCTTCTTCATAAAGTTTATGTCCATTAATTGTGTCAGAAAATGTATATTTCCCGGCTCATCTTCTTCAGTTAGCATTATTTTAAGTTATGAGAAATCGGTTAAGCTTGCGCATTTTTGTTTTATTATTTCATCTTATAGATGTATTGCTTGAAAAAAATACACATTAAATATATACAACACCTTCTTTTAAGAGAGAATTTTTGCCTATTTATCCGTAATATTTAAATATAAGATCACACTGAATGTATTCTTTCGATTTTTACAATACATTGCAAATATAACTAAAATATTTTTGGCTGTCCAATATTCTTCCATAACCCACTATCATTGTTTGGGTGGATCAGAATTTCTTTTAAAATGTTTCCTTACTTTGGGATTTAATACATTTTCTAAATTTTCCCCGTTGAGCCCAAATCTGTGGTAGTTTTACTGCAGAATTATTGTACTTTTACAAAAACATAGAAGTGGAATTGAAAAGTAGAGGTCTTGGGAAGCCTGGGTGGCTCAGTGGTTGAGCGTCTGCCTTCGGCTCAGGGCATGATCCCGGGATCAGACACTCAACCGCTGAGCCACCCAGGCATCCCGAAAAGTAGAGGTCTTTAAAAAAATTTTAACTGGGCCATCAGTTGGACTGCATATACCAATTTATTCTTCCACTGATATGTTGGAAGAATGCCCATTTTCTTGCACAAGTTCCTCCCTGGGTATTATAAACTTTGTGGATATAATGCTATTAAAAATACATACCTCATTTTTTTGTTTTCCTTTTTCAATTTTTAAAAACTATTTTTTTGCTTCTTAACCAAGGAATATAAATTCATTTAAAAATCACATTGCAGGACAGCCCAGGTGGCTCAGCGGTTTAGTGCAGCCTTCAGCCCAAGGCCAGATCCTGGAGACCTGGGATCCAGTCCCACGTTGGGCTCCCTGCATGGAGCCTGCTTCTCCATCAGCCTGTGTCTCTCTGCCTCTCTCTCCGTCTGTGTCTCTCATGAATAAATAAATAAAATATTTTTAAAAAATCACATTGCAAAAAATAAAAAAAAATAAACATCACATTATATTGATAGGGAAAATAAAAGCACTGATAATATAAAGAAAACTAATTTTATGTATACATAAACACATATATAATACTGCTTTATATAATATGTAAATAATTATAATTGTAATTAATATATTTATATATATCAAATCATAATTTGCATTTTTTCTTTTTTTCACTCATCCTTCTATCTCCCCTCCTTTAGTAACCATCAAGTTTATTCTCTATAATTAAGAGTCTCTTTCTTGATTTGTCTCTCTCTCTCTCTCTGTCAATTTTTCCCTTTGTTTGAAACAAAATATTCAAGAGCAAATTAGCCTTGGAAATATTTTTATATTTATTTTTCACATCATTTAAAATGGTCTTTGGATATCTATTGTGTATATGGATGAACTCATTCCTTCCTACATTGTTAGATATTTTCTATGTTCCCAATTCTCTTTTAATTTCAGCCACTATATTGACTACCTTTTACCTAGATTTACAGTCCATAATTGTTTCTGTAGCAAACATGTCTAGAAGGGAAAAAAAGCAGAAAAAAGTGTAGACCATTTTTAGACCATATCGTCAAATTTCCACTTAAAAATTTGTCAACTTACACTATTATTGTTATTTCCAATCTAAATGTGTACCTAGTTCTTTGCATAGGGCTTTGAACTGGGTATTAGAATTTATATTAAGCTTAGCTATGTTTTCAGTGGAGAAAATAGAATACATATTTTTTTGTTTTTGCTTGTAATAACATTTTTCTTTGTATTTCTGCTTGCTAGGGATACAAATTCTAAGAAAAAAACATCATGTGTTGTTAAACAGAGCAAATAACATGGAATACAACCATAATCTTATCACTGCATAAAAACACATGTAAAATTTGGCTGTATAACCTTTCATACTTTTATATATGCATAGACATAGATGCATACCCCTATGTGTACATATTCATAAATATAATCCAATAACTTTTTTACTAAAAGCCACATTAACATATATCCATGTCAATATCACACAGTATTATTTATGGTAGTAATATAGTATATTATGGTATCTCTAGGCAATCATTTTTGTAATCAGTTGACTTAATTAGTGGATTTTTGTTTCCAGTTTTGTCATGTTAAAATAAAGCCTTCGGGAAGACTATTGTTGCAGTTATACCTTCATACACATTCAAGAGTATTTATCATACATTTATTAGAAGTCTAATCACAAAATAAATCACACTGTCACAAAGACTATGAGATCATTTCTATATTAACCCTAAATAATCCATTCCCAGCTTACAATTTCACCCATTGTTCTGCAATACTGTCACTTGTAATTCTTTTTAAAAAATAGAAAAAAGATGTTTCAAAAGGAAAATCATTCTTCTATTTATATTTAAAAATAAAAAAATTGTTTGAGTCAAAATATAATGATTTTATATAGTACTTAATTTGTGTCAGGAATTATTATAAGTGCTTCCCATGTACCTACTCATTTCATCCTCACAACCTCTGTGTTGCATATAGTATTAGATTTCTTTTCCATTTTACCAATGAAGTAACTGAGGCACAGAGAGGTTAAGTAACAGCCTAAAGTCATACGGGTAGCAATTCATACAGCTAGAACTTGAACCCATGTAGTATAGATTCACAGTCTGTACTCTAACTATTAAACTATAAGGAAAAAGGCATGACTGTCCATGTGTTTTTTAATGCCTTCAAATCCCTTTTCCTTATGCATATGTAAGCACATTTTAACAAATATATATTTAAATACATTTCCCTTAAAGAGTTTTTTAAAGATTTATCTATTTATTTTTGAGAGAGAGAAAGAGAGCGGGCGGGGGTGGGGGGCAGAGGGAGAAAATCCTCAAGCCGACTTCCAGCCAAATGCAGAGCCTGACATGGGGCTTGATCCCACAACCAATGAGATCAGGACTTCAGCTGAAGCCAAGAGTCAGACACTCAACCAACTGAGCAACCCGGTGCCTTTCCTTAAAGATTTTATTTAGTAAAACACATCTTTTAAAATGAGATAATGATATCATCAAGATAATGATGTAGGTTGTTTCCATCTTTCATTCTACTTATAAAGAAGACCAACTAGCATTCATCCATTGATAAAACATCATTAAGGAAATCCCAAATACTGAGAGTCAGGCTGAAGGACCCTCTGGACCACAGAGACCAAGAAGGACCACATTAGAAATGTAAGAAGAGGGGCTATACTCTGACAGCATCTCCCCCACTCACCCCAGGTTGGCACAGAGCACACTGAGAGGGCTCCCTGGGCCTATAGTTTCTTCAGTGGGAAAAATCGAACCAAAAGTGAACAGCCAGTTTCCCCAGTGTTATGGGATGCTTCCCAGGAAGCCCACTTGGGTCTTATTTCATTTGGACCACTAGGAGAATTGTGGGGCTCAACCACTGAGGATCAGAAGAGACAGAAGAGTAAGGCTTACAGTATTCGGTGCTCAGACCTTGGGAAACTACATTTCTGCCCAGAAATGAGTGCCAGAGCTGAGATCCCAGCCAGTGGCTCTGCCCATTTGCAGAGCTAAGCTGGTGGCCTTGTCTGACTAGGGAACTCAGTTGGCAGTTATGCTGGATGTAGGTTCCCCAATGGCTGTACCCATTATGGAGCCTGTTCCCCTGCTCCACCCAGGCTAGGAAGCAAATTCGCAACCTTTCTCAACTGCTGGTGAGAGCTTCCAGTCATGCCCTCAGGAAGCTTGGACGGAGAACACTAGCAGCTATGTAAGTGTAAGAACACTTACAGTCCCACTTAGGCAGGGAGCCAAGCCAGGGAGTTAAGCTCTACTTAACTGTTAAGCATAGCCTCTCACCCCACATAACCAGAGAGCCTGAACAGTAACCCTGGATAAGCTCAGAACTCAGCCCGTTATACTGCTGAGCCCAACCTATACCCCTGCCTGATTCCTGAACCCAGCCTATGGCCTTGCTTAGACATGCAGCCCAGCCAGTGACCCTGCCCAAAAGCAGAGCATAGCTAACAGAACCATCTACTGAGGGCTTGGACAGTGACCCATCCAACTATAATGAATTTTTCAGTCTCCAGTCCAAACTTCATAATGCGGCTGGAAGCCCCTTTTGACCAGATTGACCAAACAGGGACCTTGTCCAAAAGCAGCAGAGCACAGCCAATGACCTCTTCTGACTGTGAAGCCCTGCCTGTGTCCCCAACTAAACATGGAGTCCAGTCCCCATCACTTAGTGGCGTAGAAGCACAGCCCAATATCTCATGCCACCAGAAGAGATTGTGAAGCCAGGTCAACAACCTTGCCCAATTGCAGAGCACAACTAGTGGTACCACCTTGCTTGTGAACATAGGCTGCAACCTCACCTGACAAGAGGTGATTGCAGAGCCCACCTAGTGGCCCCATCTGACCATGGGGCATGAGCAGTAGCCTCACCCAACTAGATACCCCAAAGACAATCTTTGCCTGCCCACAGATGCTACCAGCTGATCTATATAATACCTCAACCTGAGCTGACTTATGAAGGTCCTTCCTTGCTGAAGCAAACCTGTTAAGTATTGAAGAGAAGATAGTTTACTTGAATGAGTAGCTATTAATGCAAGGAATCAAGAATCACAAAGAGTTGAGTAATTATCACACTACCAAAGGAAATTAATAAAACTTCAATAACTTACCTTAAATAAGTGGAAATCTATGTATAAACTGACAGAGAATTCAGAATAATCCTCTCAAAATTTCAGTGAATGGGGCACCTGGATGGCTCAATTGGTTAGGCATCTGCCTTCAGTTTGGGTCATGATCACCTCGTCCAGGAATTGAGCTCAGTGGAGAGTCTGCTTCACTTCTCTGTCTCTCCCTCTGCCCCTCCCCACCACTTGTTCTCTCTAAAATAAATAAATAAAATCTTAAAAAAACAACAACAATAAGAACATACAGACATCTACATGAAATTAGGAAAACAGTGTATGAACAAAATCAATTCAACAAAGAAATAGATACTGCCAGGGGGAAAAAAAAAACTAGAAATACTAAAGCCGAAGACTATAGTGACTGAACTAAAGAATTCAACAGACAGGCTCAACAGCAGACTTGACAAAGCAGAAGAAAGAATCAAAGAGATAATAGAGAGCCTGCAGATAAACTCACAAATATTCAATCAACTAATATTTGAAAAAAGCACCAAAAACACATAATGAGGAAAAGATAGCATCTTCAATAAATAGTGTTGGAAAATTGGATATCCACATGCAAAAGAATGAAATTGAACTCCTATCTTACACTGTTCAAAAATTAACTTAAATTAAGACTGGAAACATAAAACTCCTGGGAAAAAACTGAAGGGACTTAATCCTGGCACTGATTTTTTGATATAACACCAAAGGAACAGGCAACCAAAGCAAATATAGACAAATGGGACTATATATCAAACTAGAGAGCTTCTGCCTAGCAAAGAAAACCATCAAAAGAGTGAAAGGGCAACCTATGGAATGGAAGAAAATATTTGCAAACAATATATATGATGAGTTAATTTGTAAAATATATGAGGGATTCATACATCTCAGTATAATAAAAATAAGTTTATTTTAAAAATGGGCAAAAGACCTGAATAGATATTTTCCAAAGGAGATATTGAAATGGCTAACAGGTACATGAAAATGTGCTCAACAGCACCAGTCTTTAGGCAAATGGAAATCAAAGTCACAGTAAGATATTATCTCAAACCTGTTAGGATAACTATTATCAAAAAGACAAGAGATACCAAGTGTTGGCAAGGATATGAAGAAAAGGAAACCCTTATACATGGTTATGTATAAGGAATGTAAAGTGGCACAGCTATTATGGGAAACAGTATGGAGGTACCTAAAACAATTAAAATATAACTACTACATGATCCACCAATTCCACTTCTGGAAAGAAAGAAAGAAAGAAAGAAGAAAGAAAGAAAGAAAGAAAGAAAGAAAGAAAGAAAGAAAGAAAGAAAGAAAGAAAGAAAGAAAGAAAGAAAGAAAGAAAAGAGAATCAGTATCTCAAAGAAATATCTACACTCCCATGTTGGAAACAGCATTATTCACAATAGCCTTGATAGGGAATAAATAAATAATAATAATAATTAAGAGTACATCAATGGATGAATAAATTAAGAAAAAATACATACACAGTGGAATATTATTGATCCATTAAAAAAATTCTGTCATTTTCAAGAATCTAGAGGACATTATGCTACTTAGTAGATAAAGACAGGCAGAGGAAGACAAATACCATATGATCTCACTTAAATGTGGAATCTAAGAACAAAACAAAATAGTATAAAAGAACAAACAGTAGAATGGAGATGGAAAAGAAGTGACAGTATGGGGGAAATGGGAGATATTGGTCAAGGGCTAAAAAATTTCACTTAGGGAATCTAATGTACAACATAGAAAATATAATTAATAATACTATATTGTACACTCAAAACTTGCTGAAAGAGTAGATCCTTTAAATTTTTTAATTTAAATTTAATTAACATATACTGTATTATTAGTTTTAGAGGTAGAATTTAGTGATTCATCAGTTGCTTATGACACCCAGTGCTCATTACTTCAAGTGCCCTCCTTAATGCCCATCACTCAATTACCTCATCTCCCCACCCACCTCCCCTCCAGCAATCCTGTTTGTTTCCTATAGTTAAAGTCTCTTATAGTTTGCCTCCTTCTCTGTTTTCAACTTATTTTCCTTCCCTTCCCCTATGTTCATCTGTTTTGTTCCTTATATTCCACAAAAGAGTAGGTCTTAATCATTGTCACCATAGAAAATATTCAAAGAACTCTTAAGACTCAAAAATAAGAGAGCAAACATTCCAATTTTTTAAAAAATGGGCAAGGGGTACCTGGGTGACTCAGTTATAGAAAATTATTAAAAGGTCATTACTTTTATTTTTCTTTTTGGTATCTTACAGAAATTTTCCATATATTTTTTCAATGACTTCGTATGATCTTGGACATGTCCTTTCTGAAACATAACCTTCTCCAACTGTAAAATGAAATAATAGTAGTACCTAAAGGGGTCTTTATAAGGATCAAAATTAATCACATATACAATAGGTTTTTTAAAAATGAATGCTACCGGATATGTTTTTGTCAAAGTTAAATATTATTCTTATTGTATTAGTTGATCAAACAGTGAAAATCCTATCACAACAGAGACTGATTTTTTAAAAAGATTGTATTTATTTATTCATGAGATACACAGAGAGAGGCAGAAATACGGAGAGAGGGAGAAGTAGGCTTCCTGTGGGGACTCAATCCTAGGATCCTTAGATCATAACCTGAACCAAGGACAGATGCTCAGCCACTGAACCACCCAGGCATCACTGATTTTTTAAGTGAATGGTTAATTTAATTTAATTTAATTTTATCTATTTATCCTTTTGTTTCTATCAGTTTATGCTTCATGTATTTTGCAGCTTTGCTGTTTGATGCTTACACATTTTCTCTTCCTGATGAATCAGAAATCCCTTTTTGTCTAGTAATTTTCTTTGTTCTGAAGTCCGCATTTTCTGATTATCAACATAAACACAGCTTTTAAAAATTAATGTTGCATGGTATACATTTTTCCATCCTTTCGATTTTAAGGGGCCAATGTTATCAAACCTGCAATGAATTTCTTATAGAAAGCATATAATTGGATCATTTTTATTTTTAATCTGCTCTATGGATCTCTGTCTTTAAATTACTGCATTTAGAATATTTGAATTTAAGGTAATTGATGATACATTAGTAGTTAAATCTGTTATTTAACTGTATGTTTTTTGTTAATTTCCTCTGGTTCTCATTTTCCCTAGTACTACACTTTTCTTGCCTTCCTGTGAGTTACTCAAACATTTTTAGGATTCCATTTTGATTTACTTACAACTTGCTTTTCTTCTTTAGTATATAGTCTTATATAGTTTTCCTAGCAGTTGCCATTACTATAATATATATATAATATATATTATATAATATATACACATATGTATAATATGTATAATATGTATAATTTACATATTATAAATATAAATGCATTTATATACATATTACATATTGTATACATATTACATAATGTAAATATATCATTTTAATAATATATGTAATATATATAATTTATATATATATATAACTTATATATAAAACTTATCACAGTATACTGGCATTAGTGTTTTACCACTTCAAGAGACATGTAATAGTAAACTTCTTTCCATTTAGATTTCTGTATCTTCCCTATTTTTAAAATATAATTATTTCCTTTATGTATATTGCCTATCAGATCGGATGGTATTTATAATTTTTACTTCAAAAATCAGGGGGCACTTGACAGGATGAGCACCATATGTTGGCAAATTGAACTCCAATAAAAAAATATACAAAAAAAATCAGTTGTGATTTAAGAAACTCATCAGTAGGATGGTCGCATATTTTCCATACATTCTGTTTTCATTAATTGTGATGTGAAATTCCAAGGTTTCTTTTATAAGAATTTCCTTTTATAAGGAGAACTTCCTTTTAGTCTGTCTCTAAGGATAGATTTGTAAGTAACGAATTCTCTTAGTTTTCCTTTGTTTGAAAATATATTTATTTCTCCCTCATTCCTGATAGATATTGTTGCTTTTCATGGAATTTTGATCTAATGGGTTTTTTTTGTTTGTTTGAATTTCAGCACTTGTACCACTTCCTTTAGGTCTTCTTGGTTTCAGAGTAGAAATCTTTTGTCAGGGCAGCCCCGGTGGCTCAGCGGTTTAGTGCAGCCTTCAGCCCAGGGCGTGATTCTGGAGACCTGGGATTGAGTCCCACATTGGGCTCCCTGCATGGAGCCTGCTTCTCCCTCTGCCTGTGTCTCTGCCCGCCCCCTCTCTGTTTCTCTCATGAATAAATAAATAAAATCTTTTTTAAAAAAAGAAAGAAATCTTTTTTTTTTTACAGTTTTATTTTTTTTATTGGTGTTCAATTTACTAACATACAGAATAACACCCAGTGCCCGTCACCCATTCACTCCCACCCCCCGCCCTCCTCCCCTTCCAACACCCCTAGTTCGTTTCCCAGAGTTAGCAGTCTTTACGTTCTGTCTCCCTTTCTGATATTTCCCACACATTTCTTCTCCCTTCCCTTATTTTCCCTTTCACTATTATTTATATTCCCCAAATGAATGAGAACATAT
Organism: Canis lupus familiaris; assembly: GCF_011100685.1. NCBI lineage: Eukaryota > Metazoa > Chordata > Mammalia > Carnivora > Canidae > Canis > Canis lupus. Next base: position 26,619 of record NW_023331270.1, read on the forward strand.
AATGTTTGTCCTTCTCCGACTGACTTACTTCACTCAGCATAATACCCTCCAGTTCCATCCACGTTGAAGCAAATGGTGGGTATTTGTCATTTCTAATAGCTGAGTAATATTCCATTGTATACATAAACCACATCTTCTTTATCCATTCATCTTTCGTTGGACACCGAGGCTCCTTCCACAGTTTGGCTATCGTGGCCATTGCTGCTAGAAACATCGGGGTGCAGGTGTCCCGGCGTTTCATTGCATTTGTATCTTTGGGGTAAATCCCCAACAGTGCAATTGCTGGGTCGTAGGGCAGGTATATTTTTAACTGTTTGAGGAACCTCCACACAGTTTTCCAGAGTGGCTGCACCAGTTCACATTCCCACCAACAGTGTAAGAGGGTTCCCTTTTCTCCGCATCCTCTCCAACATTTGTGGTTTCCTGCCTTGTTAATTTTCCCCATTCTCACTGGTGTGAGGTGGTATCTCATTGTAGTTTTGATTTGTATTTCCCTGATGGCAAGTGATGCAGAGCATTTTCTCATATGCATGTTGGCCATGTCTATGTCTTCCTCTGTGAGATTTCTGTTCATGTCTTTTGCCCATTTCATGATTGGATTGTTTGTTTCTTTGGCGTTGAGTTTAATAAGTTCTTTATAGATCTTGGAAACTAGCCCTTTATCTGATATGTCATTTGCAAATATCTTCTCCCATTCTGTAGGTTGTCTTTGAGTTTTGTTGACTGTATCCTTTGCTGTGCAAAAGCTTCTTATCTTGATGAAGTCCCAATAGTTCATTTTTGCTTTTGTTTCGTTTGCCTTCGTGGATGTATCTTGCAAGAAGTTACTATGGCCGAGTTCAAAAAGGGTGTTGCCTGTGTTCTTCTCTAGGATTTTGATGGAATCTTGTCTCACATTTAGATCTTTCATCCATTTTGAGTTTATCTTTGTGTATGGTGAAAGAGAGTGGTCTAGTTTCATTCTTCTGCATGTGGATGTCCAATTTTCCCAGCACCATTTATTGAAGAGACTGTCTTTCTTCCAATGGATAGTCTTTCCTCCTTTATCGAATATTAGTTGACCATAAAGTTCAGGGTCCACTTCTGGATTCTCTATTCTGTTCCACTGATCTATGTGTCTGTTTTTGTGCCAGTACCACACTGTCTTGATGACCACAGCTTTGTAGTACAACCTGAAATCTGGCATTGTGATGCCCCCAGATATGGTTTTCTTTTTTAAAATTCCCCTGGCTATTTGGGGTCTTTTCTGATTCCACACAAATCTTAAAATGATTTGTTCTAACTCTCTGAAGAAAGTCCATGGTATTTTGATAGGGATTGCATTAAACGTGTATATTGCCCTGGGTAACATTGACATTTTCACAATATTAATTCTGCCAATCCATGAGCATGGAATATTTTTCCATCTCTTTGTGTCTTCCTCAATTTCTTTCAGAAGTGTTCTATAGTTTTGAGGGTATAGATCCTTTACATCTTTGGTGAGGTTTATTCCTAGGTATCTTATGCTTTTGGGTGCAATTGTAAATGGGATTGACTCCTTAATTTCTCTTTCTTCAGTCTCATTGTTAGTGTATAGAAATGCCACTGACTTCTGGGCATTGATTTTGTATCCTGCCACGCTACCGAATTGCTGTATGAGTTCTAGCAATCTTGGGGTGGAGACTTTTGGGTTTTCTATGTAGAGTATCATGTCATCGGCGAAGAGGGAGAGTTTGACTTCTTCTTTGCCAATTTGAATGCCTTTAATGTCTTTTTGTTGTCTGATTGCTGAGGCTAGGACTTCCAGTACTATGTTGAACAGCAGTGGTGAGAGTGGACATCCCTGTCTTGTTCCTGATCTTAGGGGAAAGGCTCCCAGTGCTTCCCCATTGAGAATGATATTTGCTGTGGGCTTTTCATAGATGGCTTTTAAGATGTCGAGGAATGTTCCCTCTATCCCTACACTCTGAAGAGTTTTGATCAGGAATGGATGCTGTATTTTGTCAAATGCTTTCTCTGCATCCAATGAGAGGATCATATGGTTCTTGGTTTTTCTCTTGCTGATATGATGAATCACATTGATTGTTTTACGGGTGTTGAACCAGCCTTGTGTCCCAGGGATAATTCCTACTTGGTCATGGTGAATAATTTTCTTAATGTACTGTTGGATCCTATTGGCCAGTATCTTGTTGAGAATTTTTGCATCCATGTTCATCAGGGATATTGGTCTGTAATTCTCCTTTTTGGCGGGGTCTTTGTCTGGCTTTGCAATTAAGGTGATGCTGGCTTCATAGAACGAATTTGGAAGTACTCCATCTCTTTCTATCTTTCCAAACAGCTTTAGGAGAATAGGTATGATTTCTTCTTAAAACGTTTGATAAAATTCTCCTGGGAAGCCATCTGGCCCTGGACTCTGGTGTCTTGGGAGGTTTTTGATGACTGCTTCAATTTCCTCCCTGGTTATTGGCCTGTTCAGGTTTTCTATTTCTTCCTGTTCCAGTTTTGGTAGTTTGTGGCTTTCCAGGAATGCGTCCATTTCTTCTAGATTGCCTAATTTATTGGCGTATAGCTGTTCATAATATGTTTTTAAAATCGTTTGTATTTCCTTGGTGTTGGTAGTGATCTCTCCTTTCTCATTCATGATTTTATTAATTTGAGTCTTCTCTCTCTTCTTTTTAATAAGGCTGGCTAATGGTTTATCTATCTTATTAATTCTTTCAAAGAACCAACTCCTGGTTCTGTTGATCTGTTCCACAGTTCTTCTGGTCTCGATTTCGTTGAGTTCTGCTCGAATCTTTATTAACTCCCTTCTTCTCTTGGGTGTCGGATCTATTTGCTGTTTTTTCTCTAGCTCCTTTATGTGTAAGGTTAGCTTTTGTATTTGAGTTCTTTCCAGTTTTTGAATGGATGCTTGTATTGCGATGTATTTCCCCCTTAGGACTGCTTTTGCTGCATCCCAAAGATTTTGAACGGTTGTATCTTCATTCTCATTAGTTTCCATGAATCTTTTTAATTCTTCTTTAATTTCCTGGTTGACCCTTTTATCTTTTAGCAGGATGGTCCTTAACCTCCATGTGTTTGAGGTCCTTCCAAACTTCTTGTTGTGATTTAGTTCTAATTTCAAGGCATTATGGTCCGAGAATATGCAGGGGACAATCCCAATCTTTTGGTATCGGTTCAGACCCGATTTGTGACCCAATATGTGGTCTATTCTGGAGAAAGTTCCACGTGCGCTTGAGAAGAATGTGTATTCAGTTGAGTTTGGATGTAAAGTTCTGTAGATTTCTGTGAAATCCATCTGGTCCAGTGTATCATTTAAAGCTCTCGTTTCTTTGGAGATGTTTTGCTTAGGAGACCTCTCGAGTATAGAAAGAGCTAGATTGAAGTCACCAAGTATAAGTGTATTATTATCTAAGTATTTCTTCACTTTGGTTAATAATTGATTTATATATTTGGCAGCTCCCACATTCGGAGCATATATATTGAGGATTGTTAAGTCCTCTTGTTGAATAGATCCTTTAAGTATGATATAGTGTCCCTCTTCATCTCTCACTACAGTCTTCAGGGTGAATTTTAGTTTATCTGATATAAAGATGGCTATCCCTGCTTTCTTTTGAGGACCATTCGAATGGTAAATGGTTCTCCAACCTTTTATTTTCAGGCTGTAGGTGTCCTTCTGTCTAAAATGAGTCTCTTGTAGACAGCAAATAGATGGGTCCTGCTTTTTTATCCAGTCTGAAACCCTGCACCTTTTGATGGGGTCATTAAGCCCGTTCACATTCAGAGTTACTATTGAGAGATATGAGTTTAGTGTCATCATGATATCTATTCAGTCTTTGTTTTTGTGGACTGTTCCACTGAACTTCTTCTTAAAGGGGAATTTTAAGAGGCCCCCTTAAAATTTCTTGCAGAGCTGGTTTGGAGGTCACATATTCTTTTAGTTGCTGCCTGTCTTGGAAGCTCTTTATCTCTCCTTCCATTTTGAATGAGAGCCTTGCTGGATAAAGTATTCTTGGTTGCATGTTCTTCTCATTTAGGACCCTGCATATATCCTGCCAGCCCTTTCTGGCCTGCCAGGTCTCTGTGGAGAGGTCTGCTGTTACCCTAATACTCCTCCCCACAAAAGTCAGGGATTTCTTGTCTCTTGCTGCTTTAAGGATCTTCTCTTTATCTTTGGAATTTGCAAGCTTGACAATTAAATGTCAGGTGTTGAACGGTTTTTATTGATTTTAGGGGGGGATCTCTCTATTTCCTGGATCTGAATGCCTGTTTCCCTTCCCAGATTAGGAAAGTTTTCAGCTAGAATTTGTTCAAATACATATTCTGGCCCTCTGTCCCTTTCGGCGCCCTCGGGAACCCCAATTAAACGTAGGTTTTTCTTCCTCAGGCTGTCGTTTATTTCCCTTAATCTATCCTCGTGGTCTTTTAATTGTTTGTCTCTTTTTTCCTCAGTTTCCCTCTTTGCAATCAACTTGTCTTCTATGTCACTCACTCGTTCTTCCACCTCGTTAACCCTCGTCGTTAGGACTTCTAGTTTGGATTGCATCTCATTCAATTGATTTTTAATTTCTGCCTGATTAGCTCTAAATTCTGCAGTCATGAAGTCTCTTGAGTCCTTTATACTTTTTTCTAGAGCCACCAGTAGGTGTATAATAGTGCTTCTGAATTGGCTTTCTGACATTGAATTGTAATCCAGATTTTGTTACTCTGTGGGAGAGAGGACTGTTTCTGATTCTTTCTTTTGAGGTGAGGTTTTCCTTCTAGTCATTTTGCTCAGTGCAGAGTGGCCAAAAGCAAGTTGTATTGGGAAAAAGAGAAAAAGAGAGGAGAGAAAGAAGGAAAGAAAAGAGAAAGAGAAAAAAAAAGGGAAGAAAAAGAAAAAAGAACGAAAAGAAAAAAAAGAAGAAAAAGAGAAAGAAAAAGAAAGGAGAAAAAAAAGGGGGTGGGGGAAGGAAACAAATCAAAAAGCAAAACAAAACAAAAACAAAAACAAAAACAAACAAACAAAAAAAGAACCACCGGGGAGTATCTTCTGATTCTGTGTTCTTTAAGTCCCTTGGCTTCTCCTGGAAGTTGTCCTTCTAGCTGGTGTTCTGGGGGAGGGGCCTGTTGTGCTGATTTTCAGGTGTTATCAGTTGGGGGAGCTGCTGTGCCCCTGCCTGGTGCAGGGCTCGGTGGGGGTTGTTTACCCCGTGAGGCCGCAGGAGGAACAGCCCCAGTGGCGGGGCAGCTCTGGAAACCTGGATTCAGCTCTGGCAGGAACTCCGTCTGCAGGGCCTGGAGGCTCCGGGGCGGGGCCGCTGATCTGCTCAGCTGGGGCAGGAGCGTCCTTGCTGTCCTGGGCCCTCCCGGCCTCTGCCTGTCCCGGGGGAGGCCGGATCCTGGGCTGTGTCCGGGCGCCCTGTGCTCCGGGGCCTGCGCTGTTGGATTCGCGCTCCCGGGCCGCACAATCCCCTCCGCGGAGCTGCCGCCCGAGCCCCTCCGAGCTGCTCCTGGAACCGCGCAGCCCCCTCTGCACGGAGCCTCTTCCTCTGCCCGAGCCCCTCCGAGCTGCTCCCGGGGCCGCGCAGCCCCCTCCGCGGAGCCGCCGCCCGAGCCCCTCCTGGCTGCTCCGGGTCCCGCCGGGTTCCGCCGTGCGCGCTGCAGCCCTTAGGGAGCTCGGCGCACTCTCCTGGGCGCGCAGTTGCTGTTACTGTCCCCGGGAGCCCGAGGGCATCCTCGCCCTCCTGGGTCCTGCTCCAACTCCCCACGAGCCCCTTTCCGCCCGGGAAGGTCGGTGCAGCTCCTGCTCCTCCGGGACGGGGCTCTCCTGTCCTGGGGACACTCGCCCCGGCCTCAGCCCGGCTCCTCGCGGGCCCCTCCCCCTTGGAGGCCTTTGTTTCTTTACTTCTTTTTCCCCGTCTTCCTACCTTGATAGATGCGCGAACTCTCCTCACTGTAGCATTCCAGCTGGTCTCTCTTTAAATCTCAGGCCGAATTCATAGATTTTCAGGATAATTTGAAGGTTTTCTAGGTAGTTTGGTGGAGACAGGTGATTTGGAGACCCTACTCTTCCGCCATCTTGCTCCTCCCCCTCAGAAAGAAATCTTTTGTCATTCAAATTAGTGTTCCCTTATTAGTAATGTGACATTTCTCTAAGACTGCTTTCAAGTCTTGGTGTTTATATTCAGAAGTTTATTTTTTTTTTTTTTTTTTTTTTTTTTTTTTTTTTTTTTTATATTCAGAAGTTTAAATATGATATGACCACAGAGCAACCCAGGGGCCCCATGTGTAGGTCTTTGGAGAAATGTCTGTTCATGTCTTCTGCCCATTTCATGATTGAATTGTTTTCTTGGTTGTTGAATTTGATAAATTCTTTCTAAATCTTGGATACTAGCCCTTTATCTGATATATCATTTGCAAATATTTTTTCCCATTCTGTAGGTTGACTTTTAGTTTTGTTGACTGTTTCCTTTGTTGTGCAGAAGATTTTTATCTTGAGGAAGTTCCAATAGTTCATTTTTGCTTTTGTTTCCCTTGCCTTAAGAGATGTGTCTTGCAAGAAGTTGCTGTGGTCAAGTTCAAAAAGGTTGCTACTTGTGATCTTCTCTAGGATTTTGATGGATTCTTGGCTCACATTTAAATCTTTAGTTTATCTCTGTGTATGCTACAAGAGAATGGTCCAGTTTCATTCTTCTGGATGTGGCTGTCCAATTTTCCCAACACCATTTACTGAAGAGACTGCTGTTTTTCCAGTGGATAATCTTTTCTGCTTTGTCGAATATTAGTTGACCATAGAGTTGAGGGCCCATTTCTGGGTTCTTTATTTTATTTCATTGATCTATATGTCTGTTTTTGTGCCTTGACCATGTTGTCTTAATGATCACAGCTTTGTAACACAGCCTAAAGTCAGGCATTGTGATGCCCCCAGCTTTGGTTTTCTTTTTCAATATTCCCTGGCTCTTCCTGTGTCTTTTCTGGTTCCATACAAATATTAGGATTATTTGTTCCAAATATGTGAAGAAAGTCCATGGTATTTTGATAGGGATTGTAATGAATGTGTAAGTTGCTCTAGGTAGTATAGACATTTTCACAGTATTCTTCCAATCCATGAACATGGAATGTTTTTCCATCTCTTTGTGTCTTCCTCAATTTCTTTCATGAGTGTTCTGTAGTTTTCAGAGTAAAGATTCTTTACCTCTTTGGTTAGACTTATTACTGGGTATCTAATGGTTTTTGGTGTAATTGTAAATGGGATTGATTCCTTAATTACTCTTTCTTCAGTCTCATTGTTAGTGTATATTAATGCAACTGATTTATTTGCATTGATTTTATATCCCACGATATTGCTGAATTGCTGTATGAGTTCTAGCAATTTTGGGGTGGAGTCTTTTGTGTTTTCTACATATAGCATCATGTCATCTGCAAAGAGGGAGAGTTTGATTCTTCTTTGCCAATTTGAATGTCTTTTATTTATTTTGTTGTCTGATTCCTGAGGCTATTACTTCTATTACTATGTTGAACAGCAGTGGTGATAGTGGACATCCATGCTGTGTTCCTGACCTTACGGATAAAGCTCTGAGTTTTTGTCCATTGAGAATGATAATTGCTGTGGGCTTTTCATAGATGACTTTTATCATATTGAGATATGTTCTCTCTATCCTTATGATTTGAAGAATTTTAATCAGAAATGAAGGCTGTATTTTGTCAAATGCTGTCTCTGCATCTATTGAAAGGATCACATGGTTCTTTTCTTTTATTGATGTGATCTATCACGATGATTGTTTTACGAATATTGAACCATCCTTGAATCACAGGGATAAGTCCAACTTGGTCATGGTGAATAATCCTTTTAATGCACTGTTGGATCCTGTTTGCTAGTATCCTGGTGAGAATTTTTGCATTCACATTCATCAGGGATATTGGTCTGTAATTCTCCTTTTTGGTGAGGTCTTTGGTTTTGAGATCAAGGTAATACTGGCCTCATAGAATAAGATTGGAAGTATGCCTTCCATTTTAGCCTTTGAAACAGCTTTAGTAGAATAGGTATTATTTCTTCTATAAATGTTTGGTAGAATTCCCCTGGGAAGCCATCTGGCCCTGGACTTTCGTTTCTTGGGAGGTTTTTGATGACTGCTTCAATTTCCTCCCTGGATATTAGCCTGTTCAGGTTTTCTATTTCTTTCTGTTTCACTTTCGGTAATTTGTAGGTTTCCAGGAATGCATCCATTTCTTCCAGATTGCATAATTTTTTGGCACATAGTTGCTCATAATACGTTTTTAAAATCATTTGTATTTCCTTGGTATTGGTAGTGATATCTCCTCTTTTGTTCATGGTTTTATTGATTTAAGTCTTTTCTCTTTTTTTTTTTATTTATGATAGTCACAGAGAGAGAGAGAGAGGCAGAGACACAGGCAGAGGGAGAAGCAGGCTCCATGCACCGGGAGCCCGACGTGGGACTCGATCCCCGGTCTCCAGGATCGCGCCCTGGGCTGAAGGCAGGAGCCAAACCGCTGCGCCACCCAGGGATCCCCAAGTCTTTTCTCTTTTTTAAGTAAGCTTGGCTAGGGGTTTATCTATCCTATTAATTCTTTCAAAGAACCAGCTCCTGGTTTCATTGATCTGTTCTACAGTACTTTTGGTCTCCATTGCATTCTCCTCTAATATTTATTATTTCTCTTCTTCTGCTTGGTTTTGGCTTTATTTTATGTTCTTTCTCCAGTTTCTTTAGATGTAAGTTTAGCTTGTGTATTTGAAGATTTTTCCAAATATTTGAGAGAGGGTTGTGTTGCATTGTATTTCCCTCTTAGGACCACCTTTGCTGTATCCCAAAGATTTGGGGTTTTTTTCCGCAAATATTTTGGGGGTTTTTTTGTCTTGTTTTTAAAGATTTTATTTATTTATTCATGAGAAACAGAGAGAAAGGCAGAGACATAGGCAGGGAGAGGAGCAGGATTCTTGTGGGAGACCTGATGTGGGGCTCAATCCTGGGACCCTAGGATCATGACCTGAGTTGAAGCAGACACTCAACCACTGAACCGCACAGGCATCCCTATCCCAAAGATTTTGAGCAATTGTGCTCTCATTTTCATTAGTAGAATAGGTATTCTCCATGAATCTTTTTAATTCTTCTCTAATTTCCTGGTTGACCCATTCATTTTTTAGTAGGATGTTCTTTAAAATATGCACTGGATATTCCCAGTCTTTTGGTATCAGTTTAGACCTGATTTGTGATGCAGTATGTGGTCTATTTTGGAAAAAGTTCCATGTGCACTTGAGAAGAATGTGTATTCAGTTGCATTAGGATGGAATGTTCTATATATTTATGTGAAATCGATGTGGTCTACTGTGTCATTCACGGCTCTTGTTTCTTTGGTGATCTTCTTTTTTTAATTTTTATTTATTTATGATAGGCACACAGTGAGAGAGAGAGAGAGGCAGAGACACAGGCAGAGGGAGAAGCAGGCTCCATGCACCGGGAGCCTGACGTGGGATTTGATCCTGGGTCTCCAGGATCGCGCCCTGGGCCAAAGGCAGGTGCTAAACCGCTGCGCCACCCAGGGATCCCTCTTTGGTGATCTTCTGCTTAGAATATCTGTCATTTGCTGAGAGTGCCATGTTGAAGTCTTCTACTATTAATGTATTATTATTTATGAGTCTCTTTACTTTGGTTATTAATTGATATAATTTACTGCTCCCACATTAGGGGCATAAGTAGTCATAATTGTTCTTCTTGTTGGATAGACCCTTTAAGTATGATATAGTGTCCCTTTTCATCTCTTAGTATAGTCTGTGGTTTAAAATCTAATTTATCTGCTATGAGGATTGCTACTACAACTTTCTTTTGAGGACCTTTTTAAATTTCTTTTAAAGATTTTATTCATTTATTCATGAGAGACACACACACAGAGAGAGAGAGAGAGAGAGAGAGAGAGAGAGAGGCAGAGGGCGAAGCAGGCTCCATGCAGGGAGCCCAACGTGGCACTGGATCCTGGGTCTCCAGGATCACGCCCTGAGCTGAAGGCAGTGCTAAACTGCTAGAGCCACCCGGGCTGCCTCTGAGAACCATTTTAATGGTAAATTGTTCTCTGCTCCATCATTTTCAGTCTGAAAGTGTCCTTAGGTCTAAAATGAGTCTCTTGTACACAGCATATAGATGGATCTTGCTTTTTTTATCCAGTCTGATACCCTGTGTCTTTTGACTGGATCATTTAGCATATTCACGTTCAGAGTAACTATGGAAAGATGTGAATTTAGTGTCATAGTATTACCTATACAGTCCCTGTTTCTGCAGATTGTTTCTTTGGGCTCCCTCCTTTGCTTAAAGGGGCCCCCTTAGTATTTCTTGCAGAGCTGGTTTGGTAGTTACATATTCTTTCAGTTCCTGCCTATCTTGGAGGCTCTTTATCTCTCCTATTCTGAATGACAGCCTTGCTGGATAAAGTGTTCTTGGCTGCATGTTTTCTCATTTAGTACCTTGAGTATATCTTGCCAGCCCTTTCTTGCCTGCCGGGTGTCTGTGACTAGGTCTACTGTTAATCTGATATTTCTCCCCATACATGCTTGGAATCTCTTATTCGAGGTGCTTTTAGGATTTTCTCTTTTTCTCTGAAATTTGCAAGCTTCACTAGTATATGTCAGGGTGTTGACCAGTTTTTGTTGATTTTTGAGGGGGTCCTCTGTATCTCTTGGATATGAATGCCTGTTTCCTTCCCTACATTAGGGAATTTCTCAGCCATGATTTGTTTAAAAACACTTTCTAGTCCTCTCTCTCTCTCTCCATATCCTCTGGAATCCCAATAAGATGAATATTATTCTTTTTGAAACTATCACTGAATTCCCATGCCTCTCCTTGTGAGCTCTTGTTTTTCTCCCTTTTTCTCAGCTTCCTTCATTTCCATCAATGTCTTCTATGTCACTCACTCTCTTTTCTGCCTCATTAAACGTATCAGTTAGAACATCCAGTTTAGACTCCATCTCAGTTAATGTATTTTTAATTTCAACTTGATTAGATCTCAATTCTACAGTAAGAGAATCTCTAAAGTCTTTATGCTCTTTTCAAGTGCCACAAATAATTTTATAATTGTACTCCTACATTGTACCTCTGACATCTTACTTAAATCCATATCCATTAGATATTTGGCAGAGAGTATTACTTCTGGTTCTTTTTTTTGTGGTGAATTCTTCCTTCTAGTCATTTTTTCCAGTGCAGAATGGATACATGAGGAGGCAGAGTCAAAATATCAACCACGACCTAAGTAAAATACACCCTAGACAATTCCAAAGAGGTCAGAGACCAGAAATAAAAGAAAAAGAACGAAAAAGACCACAAAATGAAAAACAAAAAAATAGCAACGATTAAAAGAGGGGGGAGGAAGTAGTGGGGAAGAGAGAATATAGTCTACAGAGTGGACAAAGAGGGTGATCCTTTTGGTTCTGAGTGTATTTGTTCCGTATGTTGGAAGGTGTTAATTCCAAACTTATATAAACCAGTAAAACTTATATATTGAAACAACAACAAAAACAAAAGCAAGAAAACAAAGAGGGGGGAGGAAGAGAGAATATAATCTTACTGAGTGGACCAACATAGAGCTCCACTTGGTTCTGAGTGTGTTTGGTCTGTATGTTAGAAAGTACTAATTCCAAGATTATTAAAGAAAATGAGACAAAAAACCCCTGTAACTTATGTATCTACAAAAATTAAATTGAATACATTGAAAGGATGCAAAAAAATGAAGAATATATCTATGACAAGTAATTGTAAAATATGAAAGTCAGAAAGTAAAAACTTAAAATGAAGATAAACAAATCATAAAGAAAACAACCTTGAGTTCTGTACAGTATTTTCCCTCATCCCCGGAGTTTTCCAGGATGGCTTGGTCAGTAAAATCGCTGTTTCCCTGTTCTTCCAGCTGTTCTTTTGGGCAGGGGCCTGTTGTGCTGCTTCTAAGGTGTCTGTGCCTGGGCAGAGACGCACCAACCCTTGCCAGTTGGCCGGATTCAGTGTGAGCTGTTATCCTGTCATGCCTTTCTTCCCTGGAGGCCTCACCTCTCCAGGGTGAAGGGAAAAAAAATGGTGGCAGCCAGATCTCCAGCCCTGGCGCCAAGAGCTCCCACTACGTATTGAACTGTTTCTCAGTTCACATTGGCTCAGATCCTCCTGGGGGCAGGCGTGGGGGCACTGATTCACACAATTTGAAGGGTACGTGGTGCCAGGAGAGCTTTTGCCATCTTGTGATCTCCTGAGCTCCATCTTTTCTGGGGCTAACAGAAGATAGCTTGCTTTTGTCCGCTGCCAGGCCCTGGGACAGAGAGCACTCAGTCACTGGACTGCGCACACAGTATGTGTCTCCCAGATACCTCCAGAGGGTTGCTACATTCCAGTCCTTTACCTGGGACCTAGCATTGGCATCCGTACCTGCAATCTGACAGTGGTTTGCAGCTTGTGGCACAATTGGAGCTTTCTCCTGGGCGCCCCTATTCTTAATAGTCTCCAGAAATATTGAGACTTCACTGCCTCTCTGTGACTCTGCCCTATTTCACCACTGAGCACTTTTCAAGCAGGGAAGACTCTCACAGTAGCAGATTTCTAAAGTACTTGGTTGTGTGCTATACCACTTTCCTGCAGTGGCTTACAAAGCTTCCCTCCCCTGCTGTTTATCTGTTGATATATCTCTCTATTTCTCTTCTTCACACTCCTATTGTAAGAGTGATCACTTTTCTCTCTGTAGCATTCCAGCTATTATCTCTTTACATCTCAGGTTGAATTAATAGATTTTCAGGATAGTTTGAAGTTATCTAGGTAAGTTTGGGGGACCAGATGAAATGAGAACCTCTACTCTTCCACCATCTTGCATCAAGACATGTTTCTCTAAGCCAAAAAAGGCCATATGTAGAAAGAAGAAAACATATGAAAGAAAACAATCTCACTGGTAAAGGTAAATAGTAAATTAGCCACTCAAAAGGCTATTGTGAAGGTTAAAAGACAATAGTAAAGAGAACTACAATTATATTTTTTGTATTTTTTTTATTGGAATTCGATTTGCCAACATATAGTATAATACCCGGTGCTCATCCCATCAAGTTCCCCCCTTGGTGCCCATCACCCAGTCACCCCCTCCCCCCCCCACCTCCCTTTCCACTACCCTTATTCATTTCCCAGAGTTAGGCATCTCTCATGTTCTGTCACCCTCTCTGATATTTCCCACTCATTTTCTCTCCTTTCCCTTATAATCCCTTTCACTATTCTTTATATTACTCATATGGGTGGAACCATATAATTATAATGAATAGTTAAGGGATACACAAAATAGAAAATGTCAAATAAAATATTAAGACATAAAATATTGGGAGGGGATTAAAAGTTGCTTTTATTTTTTTAAATTGTTAAAATTTTTATTTTGATGCACTGTATGAGAAACAAACTTTTAAATCATCTGAATCTTATGGAAAATGAAACAGCAAATAAATTAGACCCATGTTAAAATAGAAGTCAGTTATATGTCCAAACTTAAGGATATAAGAGCCACAGATAAACTTAGATTCCACAGTCTTCCTTGAGCGGTCGCAGTCTTTCAAACACAACTTTGCTATGAACTAACTGGTCCAGAGCTCAACAGCACATGGGAATGTTTAACAGGGTGGTGATCAGGAACACGTTTCCTTGGTGCTGCGTTGTCCACACGCAGAATCACCTCTGCTGCTTCAGCTGCACTCAAAAGAACTTGTCGCTTCACTTGGAAACTTTCTGTTATACCCAGTACTGCCATATCTCCGATGGTACCTTCCTTCATATCCAGGACAGCAGTTGTGTTACCTTCACTGTGGGCAGCTCGCAGCTGGGCCACCAGGTCTACACTGTTGTAGCCTGTGTTATCAGCTATGATAGTTGGCAACATTCTCAGTGCTTTAGCATAAGACTCCATTGCAACAGCTTCTTTGCCTGGTGTTCTACTGGCAAGCTGTGTCACAGCATGAGCCATCAGCATCTCAGAACAGCCCCTCCATACACTGTTCTAGAATCCTTCACAGTTTGGGCAAGAACACAAAGAGCATCATGCAAAGATCTTTCTGCTTCATCTAAAATCTGTTGAGTGGCACCACCCAAAAACAATGGTACAAGCTTCACCAAGGGCTACCCCAGAAAAGTGGATAAGTTTATCTTCTCCAATCATGACTTCCTCAATAAGCTTGCAACTTCCAAGTTTCACTAGTTCTGGGTGGTCAAAGGTAGAGGCAATTTCACCACCTATAACAAGAGCTAGGCATTCCACACCTGCAAAATCTGTATGTTCGATAGCCATAACACCAGCAGCACCAAAGAGCTGTTCAGGATAATTGTAAATTAACTGCCTGTTAATAAAGCAATTTATCCCATGCTTAAGATACGTTCAACTTTCTTCTTCATTTTTTCCTTTTCGGCATATTCTATTTCACCAACCTTTGCTGTAGAATCAACTCTTACCCTGGAACCAAATATCTTTATTTTGGCTGTATCCATACCAGTATTCGCAATGAGAATTTTAGCATTTTCAATTCGCTTTGGTTGATTTACTCCAATTTTTATCCAACAGAAAGCTTTCATCTAAATAGGAATCTGCCAGACTTCCTCCTAGCTTCTTGATGACATGAATTGCCTCCAGATTACCAGAGCCTTTCAGTCTGAGAACAGCTTCTAAGGCTGAGTAAAGTGGTCTTTGTGATGAGTAAGAAGTTTTGAGGACAATGTTGTTCCCGCAATGTTCATTAAATCTTGATGGAACTTAACTTCGTCAGAACCATGATCAACTGCAGAATTCAACAGAGCCTGTCTTGCTGCCTTTGTGGCTTCTCTCCAACCCATAATGATGGTCTGTGGGTGAATCTTTTTGCAATCAAAGTTTCTGCTTCCCTTAGTAATTCTGCTGCCAGAACAGTAACAGAGGTAGTACCATCACCAACTTCATCATCTTGAACCCTTGACATATCAACTAAAACTTTAGCTGCTGGATTGTCCACACTGATGTTTTTTAGAATAGTTGCACCATCATTGGTTACCATAAGAGAAGCATCTCGTCCACTGCTTAATAGAATCTTATCCATGCCCTTAGGTCCTAGGGTGCTCTTCACCAAGTCTCCAATAACAATGGCACCAATAAAAGACAACAGCCGAGCCGTCTCCTCTCTCTCTTCATCAGCTCCAGCCTTGAAGATGTTCACAGGTGTGAGGGAAAGGGACGCCATGGTTCCGCGGCTTCGGCACATGCGCTAACCCTTCACGGCTCACGCCCGAGACCGGAGGGCAAAAGTTTCTTTTAGAATGCACTCAAATTAAAGAACTATCAGCTTTAAATATATTTATATGTTTTAATTTATATTTATAAATATATAAAAATAAATATATATAAAATTTGTATATAATGCTTACCCTAACCCTAACCCAACAGACACATGAAAAGATGCTCAACATTACTCATCATCAGGAAATGCAGATCAAACCACAAAGAAAATATCACTTCACACCTGTCAGATTGGCTGAAATAAAAAAAAAAACACAAGAAACAAGTGCTGGCAAGGATGTGGAGAAAAAGGAGACTTTGTGCACTATTGGTAGGAATGCAAACTGGTCCAGGAACTATGGAAGATGGTATCAAGATCCCTCAAAAAGTTAAAAATAGAACCATCCTATGATCCAGAAATCACAGTACTGGACTTTTACTCAAATACAAAGACACTAATTCAAATGGATACATGCACCCTTATGTTTATTACAGCATTACTTTCAATAGCTAAATTATGGAAGCAGTCAAGTGTCCATCGAAACATAAATGGATAAGTAAGAGTTGAGAGATAGATATAGATGATAGATAGATAGATAGATAGATAGATAGATAGATGATAGAGATGGAGATAAAGATAGAGATAAATAATGTAATATTATTCAGCCATAAAAAATAAAACCTTGCCATTTGCAACATGGATGGATCTAGAGATTATGATGCTAAGT